>NW_010509611.1:57045-79586 GCF_000687285.1 Phaethon lepturus
GTTCAAACCTCTTACCGTGTCTTTAATAAGACCTTTCTTTTAAGTCAATTGGAAAACTGAAGAGACCACATGAAAGGTGGGCTTTACAGTTCAGTATATATGTGTGTTACACCAAACAGAGGCCCTGGGAGAAGAGTGAAACTGAAGTGATGCACCTACTCTCCTGGGGAGACAGTTTGAAACACTTACTCGTGAATATAGTCCATTCCTGTAACGACACTACCTCACATGAAACAATTGCTCACATGAATATGACTGCAGGAATGACCCAGTTTCTTATTTTAAGACAATTGTCATAGGACATTTGGGGTTGTGTCACAGTAAAGGCCCTTTCAGTTGGGTCAGCCTCTGAGCTGGCATGTGGTGTAGGTGAATGAGCTTTAGAAAGACCCATTTGCAAACCAGTTTCTGGGAAACTCCCCGAAGGATGACTAGGTGAGATGGTACCAATGGCTTACAAACCAGCTTGCAGTAAAAGATCATGTAAGTGGCTGCTGCTTTCTAATTGTCTCAGTTTGATCATGACCTCCATGTGAATCACCTTGTACAGATATGCCAGTCTCTCTCTGTGGTTCTGGCATGTCCTTAGAAGTTTTGTTAGTGTGTGGTCTTGTGGGCATATAAAATTAATCCAGTGAGAAACTGGATACAACCAGAACCACCAGTATGAGAAGTCTTGATCCATTAGGAATTGGACTCTGGACCAGTTCTGAGCACAGAGGCAGCCCAACTGACACCCAGATGACATCCTTCAAGTTAATGAGTCAGGGCCAAACCTCAAAGCTCAGACTACTTGACCTCTCTCTGCAGCTTATGCCAAAGGCACAAGAGGCTTGTGGCCTATTTACCTGACATAGAAAGAGTATAGCAAGTTCTTTCAGAATTCAAAAACAAAACCAGAAGATGGTGACAGGTAATTGCACCTCTTTTCCAAAGCATTTCCCCTTGTGGAAACTTCTGTGGATTTTTACTTGCCTGTCCCCTTCTCTATGTACATGAGATTCCTCAGAGAAGTGGTGCAGAGAAGGTACATCCTCAGAGAAATGTAGAAAATTTTCAGAGTTTTCAGAGCATATAAAAAGTACTCAAATCCCACAGCTCCTTGGTAGAAAACCGTTGTGTAATTCTCTTGGTAGACTTGGAAAACCTGTCTGTCTGCTTTTAACAATAGACTCGTAGATTTCCAGCATAGATTTTCTCTTTAACAAGCCTAATTTATACTTATCTCAGTGTTTCCAAAAAGACCAATTTCTGGTTGAAGAGCTTGATTCAAAGATCTGACTGAACACTCATTCATCATTAAGAAATTTAGATTAGGAGGGAAAAAAAAGATTCTAGTGGTCTTCCAAATAGCATACCTCAGGCAAGAAATGTAAATTTTTTTAAGAGAAATTTTAGAAAGTTTATGAAAGAAATTACATAATCATGCAGGTGATTTCTTGACAACAACAAATAAAGGTTATGGTATGAATCATTAGCTTTCCAATATTTTGGACTATCAAAGGTGAAAGGTGACAGAACCACTTTCACTATACTTGGATTGTAGTAATCCCAAACTTCAGGACTTCAACTGAATGTGTGTGGGACCCAGGAAGGGACTGTTCTATGCAAATGCATAATTGAGCTTCTGATTTTTTCCATCTTTTTCTGATGTGTTAGGTGTTAACCAGAGTTAGGTTCAGGATGTAGCAGGTTGCAGTGGTGTTCTTAGTGATGCTAAATTCTTTTACCACACTCACTGGTATATATATATATTGTTGAGCCAAATCTGGTGATTGGTTTAAGAGGGATTGTTTTCTCCTTTTTTAGATTTATAGAGACTGCTGTGGTGTGTTTTATTCACGCTATAAAGTGAGTGAGGATTCACCCCCTAGAATCTCAGAGCACTTTATCCAACAATATCTTTTATTACTGCAGGAATTTGAGACATTGGCAAAATTCTCAGTGTCTTTTGCTGTCTTCCTGTAGCGTATTACAGTTGTAGTTCTTGTCTAATTCTACAGATCAGGAAGAAATGGCTTGGAGCTGTTCCATAGTGAGAACATCAGCCACTCTATGACCCCTTCCAAATCTCTTGCATGATGGCTGATGTGCTAAATAAGGTAAACTGGACTTACAAGCCATGAGGTCATCTCCAGTTCTTTGTTCCTATATGATCTCCTACCACAGACATTACCATTCCTCCATTTGTAAGAATAGAAAGTCAAATGCAAAAGAGGAAAACATATAAACAAAAAGCCAAGGGCATGACATACCTGGGTCCCAGTTGGCTCTTCACTGACAGTGAAGACCCCCACCTGCCAGTTCCCTAATTCCTGTATTTCTATTTAAACTGTTCTTGCAGATGAGGATAAATAGATAAAATAATCTTTTGTTTGCAATGACGTACTTGCAGTATATGTCATTGTAATGTAAGGAAGGACAGTGTAACAGCTATAGTAATACCGGAAAGAGTAACACAAGAGTAAACATGCATATTTTTAAGAAAAAAGGTCCTTACAGATTTTTTTTTCCAAAAAAGGAATTCAAGCTATTTTTCATTTTCTTCAAACCACTGTGACCCCTTTATTGCTCTCACTGAATTTTAGCCCATTATAGATTTGCTCTGATTGTCCTTTGTGGCTATACTGCATTCATTCAAGCTATTAATTTTATTCTTTGTCAGGCAAGATAGAAACAGATCTTTCATGTCTTCTGGCATTCTTAAACTCAGTCATATTTAAGATGCATAATTATGTTGTTTTAGGAACTTGGTGTTCCACTGTTTTCCACATTCTGAGCTACCTCTGCCAAAGTCTCTGCGTATGAAAATATAAGTAATCTGTAAAAACTCACTAATATTCCAGAACGTAAACAAAAGAGAAATAGCGACTTCACAGCAAAGTAAAATATATGAAAATCCAAGAAGAACAGGGGGACATTCATGTACATTTTCCCAAACCCGAGTCCTTACATATAAGCATTTTGTCATCACTCTAGTTTAAGTGTCTTTATAGGAATGAAATTGTGACATTACCAAGAGGAAAATAAAAATTAATAATTTCGTAGTAAGGCACAGCCTATACGTCTTTCATTTTGTTAGGGTCAGAAAAGCTATTTATATTTTGTCTTCATTTTTGTGGTTTTTTTCTTTAACGCTTTTTTCTTGGTTTTCTTTTTATTTTTTTCTTTTTTTGCCTTGAAACAAACAGACAATCTCTACCTCTGCTCTCATCTAGGTTAATAATCTGCAATAAATAATTTATTCCAAAAATTATATAGCAAAGTCTTTACAAGCAGGCTGCTATTTCCTTAAACTAACCTTTTGCATAAATTTATTACACTGAAGTAATTCTGAACTTTTTGGTCTCTGATGTCATGGTGAACACTTGATATCTGCCGTGCATTGCTTAACTGTTGGTGTTCAGCTCCACCTCACAATACCCTTTCTTTGCCCTGGCTGAGCATAGAAAACCATTCCAACCCAAATACTGGCCTGAGCAAATTTAAAATTTAAGAGAACATATATACTCCCCCATGCAGTGCTGAAATTGAGTTTCTGTGAGCAGCTGTACCGGAAAAGATCTTAAGCGCTTTATCAAGCAGTGCCAGTAAAGCCCACTGTACAAGGAGTAAATGTGCAGAAGGTGTGAAGGATGGACAGAATAAACCAAGCCAGCCTGCCAATAAATATCCCTGTATAACGTCTGCATGTTCCATTCAGCTCTGCTTTTTGACGCATGCTCAGTGCAGAAGCTGGGAAATTAAATGTCGTCATTTCTGCAAGCGGGGTCTTGCCTGAGAAGGGAAAACACCAGAGCTGCTGAGTGAGCCTTCCTCACGTTTTTGTTTAAAGCATTCTTTAACGAAATGCATGTTGAAGGAAAAAACCCGATCCTTACACCCCAGATTTGAACGGCTGAGCACTGTTAGCAATGCCCTTGCAAATGCAGAATCCCTTAAAATCAATAAGCGCTCATCACCTCAAACAGCCAAAAAGGAAGCCCTGGCACCGCGGGTTGGTCGGTGGGCAAGAGATCGGAGGGCTACATTTTCTCCGCAGATTGTCTAGTCGGAGCCCTAAATATTCTGCTTGGCAATGACTTGTGTATTTGTGCTTAAATCAGAGAGTAGTCACAGCCCTTTTAAAATTTCAGCCGGGGCACAGTCCCCCGACAGGCTGCTCTGGCTCCCGGGGCCGGCGGAGGGCGGGCAGGGTCCTCTCGGCTTCCATGCCTCGCGGATGCGGCTGGTCACGTTTACCTCTGTTGAACCAAATCATTTCTTGTGGCATGGCTAATCAAGTTATTGGTGATCAGCGATCAGGCCACGTGAGGTGAACTAAGGACACACCCTGGCCTGACCCATTTACAGGAGTGCCAACATTGTTGCGCGAGATTGATTTACTAAAGCAGAAGAAAAAACACAGTCGGTTTAATACTAAAACTGGCGCGTCTCTTTCTAAATTCTTAGCGGCAGTACAGCAAGCTGCAAAGAGGTGGTAGGGTTGTTACTGTAGGATTTTTAAACATCATTAGAAAGAATATATCAAATCATTTCACAAAGCAGCTGAGATCCTTCAGTGTATAAACTGTATTTTTGAAAACCAATTTAAACTGCATGTAAATAAGAGTCAAGCAATCACTATTATCTCCCTAGAAAAATATATGTTTAAGCAAATAGTGAATGTGCACTTAAATCCTTTTTTTTGCACAAGCCTTAATTATGGCAGATTTGTACTTTTCCATAAAAGTGGTAGAATGCATCATTTTTCATACACATCCCTGCCTGTTCATGTTTTCAATTATTTTTCCTAGATAATGAAACTCCTTCAATATAAAGACCTTAGAGATTGACATCCAGGCTTTCTTGATGACACAGATGTCAATGCCATAAATTCAGTGACTTGCCTCATCTATTTAAAGTCATATATGGAAGCTCAGTAAGATACTAGTCTGTCTGTCTTCCTCCAAATGATTGATACAGAAAATTAATTATTTTACATCTCTTAAAACACTTTTTCTTATTCCTACATGTTTACTGTTATTCTTTTCTTTCTGCACTAGCATTCCATTATTTATTTCTGTCCTGGGGGGACGGTAATAATAATTCATAAAACAAATTAAGAAAAATAATGCTGTGATATGCTAAACTGCCAAGTAAAAGAGCTGCAGTATGCAACAACCAAGAAGGAATTTTGAAAAACATATTGCATCTCCCTAGAAATGATACAGTGCTTGGTGTTATACTCAGGAACTGGTATAACAGTTTGCAGACTACATAGTGGGTTTTTTTAACAATGTCTGAGTAGCATAAAGACCAGCTTACTGAAAGAGAAATATCTAGACCAAAACAATTTCATACCCATCACTAGCAATAACTATGAATAAACATCCACATATACACGTCCTTGTGCAAGATTTTCCTGTACATTCCTTGGAAGAATGCTCCCTATGTTGGGAGCTGAGTTTTGAAATGCCTTTCAAGCTAAATTTGGGTATATGAATTGGACAAATTAATCTCGCTCTTTACATTTTAGAAAACAATTTCTTTTTTCCCCCCTGAGCATTCCCAGTTAAATTTAGCCACATTTTGACAGTTTGACAGCATTGCAGGGGGAATGCTGTAGGGTTCTTTTTGGGAACGTGGAGTTCTCCACATTTCAGTTGAAGCAGGAATATTTCCAGTCTATTTTACATGAGGCTCATTGTGGGAATTCTGCATTAACACTGCCCCAGGATCTGACAGTGGCTTTATAGCTCACTGCAGATCCTGTTCATTTGGTGGGGTTTGTCACTGTATCAGTTGAAGTGAAAAGGAAGGACAATTACATTCTGAATCTTCTTGCCTGTTTTCTTGTTCTTAGTGTTCTCTTCTTCACACAAGAAGAAGCAAACATTGTCCTTGTCAAATGATAAATGAGGCACAATTGGTGACTTGCATGTTTGTCAACACAAGCAAGATCAAATGATTGCTCAGCAGGAAGAAGCCACAGGAAATCCAATGATTTTTTACTAATTAGCAAAATAATAATAATGTCTGCCTAATGATTACCTTGTACTGGGTTGTGGCCTTTTATCAGGCAGCTGCAGACTACTGCTTTGAAGGGAACCAGTGGTTTTCTTTGAAACTGGTGTCACGGACTTGGAGGATTTGTGACAAATCTTCTGAGACTTCTTGCTCCTTTGTGTAGTTGCTATAATTGGGAAGAAAAATGAGCCTGTTTCTAAACGTTTAAAGAGGAAAGTACCTTCTTTCCAGATTTTATTTGGAAAGATTTTTAAAAGAGTTGGCATGTGTGTGTGCATGCATGAGTGTGTATAATCATTTTCAAAAGGGTGAATGAATCTTAAGGTCAGTCAAAACCTACAAAAATGATTTGACTTTGTAGTTTTCACATAGTAACAGCAACAATAAAAAAGACGGAGGCTTACCTGCGATACGGTTTTACCACAAAAGTAAAGATCAGGAAAACATTGGGAGTGAAACCAGGAAGAAAGCCAACAGTTTGGAGCTTGTGGTTTGTATTCTGCATCCCCCTCACATGGGTTTTCAGAGTGAAGTTCAGGAAGTTGCATATATTTGCCTGCAGGATTAATCATCAGCACAAGCCTGAGCACCAAAGATTTGAATGGACCAATTTCAGCCTTCAGTCGAGTGCTAAATTCAGCAATTCAGCCAAACACCAAAGGCAGGCTATACTTTTGGAAATGTGGGCCACCGTATTTCCTCACGTTAGTTGATTCACTGGCAAAGCAATAATGACCCTGATTCAACACTGTGCAGATGCCATACACTTACTACCCTCCTTACTCTAACCGCCATCAGCAGGGTACATCCGATTCAACAAGTGGCAGACACTGTCTCAGTGTGCCATGGATTGAATCTGGTTCCCTTTGAAAAACACATTCATTAGACAACTGGTGGAAATTAGCTCTAATCTGGCAATGTTAGGTCAGGACAGTCCAAAGACTGAGACAACTTGTAGAGTGCTACAGGTCAGACCTGAGCAGGAAGAGCAGAAGCCTGTGGTGCGAGGGGCAAAATGCCTGCCTAAATTACTACCACCAGTCTCACTCCCAATGTGTAAAAACTTCTATGCCTAAAGCCCAGATACTGATTCCTTTTTTTAAGCTTCTAAATAAAATTACCCAGTTTGAGAGGTGTTGATTAGCTGCAGCTCCCACTGAAGTCATTTGATCTCAATAAATAAATTAAAGCTCAGAAATTTGTAAGTTGATGCTAACTAACCTGTATGCTTGGAGCCAGAATTCATGGACAGTCCCTATGCTGAGACTAACTACAGCTTTGGGTATCTGTCTTTCATTGTCAGGAGCACTAAATCTCTCTCCCATTAGTTAAATGTAGCCCTAAGGGTGAATAACAGAGTTATTGTTACAAATAGTGAGTGGAAGTAGACAGGTCAGTACATTTCAGCAACAACGCCAACTCCTAGGTGAGTTCAGCAAAGAATTTCATTGTAAGGTCTAAGCTGAAGAGTCCTCATGGGTTTTTTCCTTCCGTTTTGTTTACCATTAATTCGACAAATTCAGGTCTTCTGCTAAAGAGCGGGGACAAAGCTTGTCTTCAAAGCTCTCAAAGTGGTTGCCCATCTCTGAGGAGATACAAACTTGTGGCATTGCCTTGCCATGGCATTGCTTTTTGGATGGTATTAATATTGAGCTTATGCCATTAGTGTTGCAATGCTGGCAAGAGATCTGCTCCAGCTGAAGAGTTTGGATTAATCTGGCTCAGGCGAAAATCACAATATTGTTTACCACCTAATTATCTGCTCTCTCTTTGCAGAGAAATGTATATCACTGACTTTGGTAGGTGCCAGGGAGCAAGGAGTCACTTACATCCGTTTCAATCCTGTCAGGGATGAAATGTCAGGGCATTCTGTCTTCAGGTTCAGAGGAGGATGTGACCATTCAGGTGCCACCAGTGGTGGCAATGGACAACACAATGTCCTTCTTTGCACCATGGAGCACTAGACCTGCTCTTTTCATATGGCTGTGAGATAATGGATGACAGGAAGAAACTATCTCAAAGCATAAAATCCAGTCACCAGTTCCGCACAGAGCTCTCAATGTGTGACAGAAATAGTTGATATGAGAAATAGTTCCCCTCCAAACCTCATCCCATCCCACTATTCCTGCAATGGGAGCACTGTGTAATGTGGTGCCCTGGACCGCTCCTTCCCTCCCTGACGGCCTCTTTTCCTGGCTCTGTTTGCTGGGTAGGAGCCGTTACAGCTCTAGGGGAAAGGCAGTGTCAGATCCCACTGCTGTGCCAGCCTGAGCAGCTTCTGAAATATCCAGGTGGCTGTAGAGGTCTGTTCCATGAGAGCAAAATTTTGTTCATCGGCCATTGTCCATAACTTAGTGAAAATTTTAATGACTATGGTCACAAAGAGGAGTGTACAGGTAGAGGAAAGGTAGATAGGATGATACCTCCACCGTGCTGGCTCTCTCACTGCAGGCAGTGAAATTTCTCACCTACAGAGAGCAGGGAGAGCCTGCAGGTCTGTGCGGGGCGCGCAGAAGCAAGTCAGACAGCGCCCGGTGAGCTGGCACTTCGCACAAGTTTCTCATTGGTGTCAGATGAGTTCAATCTTGCCAAACTATCAAGAACGTCTCTGCAACGAGGTGCCTGAGGAAGCAACGCATCTCAGAGAGAGCACAACTTGAGTAAAAGTGATGTGCAAGACATTTTATATGCAATTATTTTTAGATTAAAAAGGACACTCAAAAGTTTATCTCATTGAATTGTGTTGCACCTGTGGATAGGTGCAGGGTCATTGCTGGGTTACAGACTGAGAAAATGTATTGTGTTCATGTACAAAATGAATAGAACAAACTTAAATAAAATGCTGAATTCTGCTGGGCCTTCAGTTTTTTTTTTCTTTCCTGTATTTCTTTAATCTTATTCCACAAGTTACAAATGTATGATTGATGTCCTGCAAATGAGCTATGATTTGGAATTATTTACTTTATTTAAAATTTTGATTAAGTTGAATATCCCTGCTGAGGTCACAACCTTTTTTCAGAGGAGACCTGGATGAAACAGGGGTGAAAATTTCACACATATTTCCATAAATTCCAATACATACAAACACCAGCATTAAATTTTAACAGTTGTGTATCCACAGGCTTTTAAAATGCTGCTAGCATTTCCTTTAAAATAATTAGGTCATGTTGCACGAATTACAGCTCTGCATGGCTGTTACATATTTTTCTTCTGTCAAAGATAATTTCAACGCTGCCTGGTATATGATTTCCTCTTTAAGCTGCACTTGCTTCTTTCTGATCCAGATGTGCAACCAGGTACTCAGGTATAACATGTAAAATCACAGGCTGTGCAGCAATAGGCATGTGTTGATTTTTTAAGACTCTTGGTCCCACGTGTTTGATGGATTTGGGATTTTATAAAACACTTGATATGCACCTACTGTGGCTGCAACATCTTCTTATTGGAGCTGTGGTCTGCTCTTTACTTCTACCCTTACTGCTTAAGCACTCACTTTTTTATTGGGCCCTTATCTATCAAAGACGAAGGCAAGTATGTCTTTTTCCAGTGGGACTATTCAAGTCCATAAAATTAAGCACATGAATAAGGATTGAAGCTGTAAATCATCAACTTTTCAAGGCAGAGAATTGTTATGCATTGTATTTGCACAGTAAACAGCCTATCTGTTCTTTGTTGTTGAATATAATGCAATAATATGCACACACAGAATCAGAATTACAGCCTGAATTACTAACTTAAACTCTGGTTAAAGAAAGGAAGTTTCACATTTTCAGATCTGAATGACAAGCATGAAGGTTCTAAATCAATATTTAACATCACCTGATTTGTTTTTTTTATCTTTGCCTTAAACTAAAAATGTGATTTTTTTTTTTCTACTTTTTTTTTTTCCCCCTAAGCAACAGCACAGAAAACATTTAGCCAGTATCTTTCACTGGGCTGTTTCCATGCAATAGCTTTTACTATTGTGACTTTACCATTGCTCTGCAACTTTGGCAGCTAGTGGGAACTCGGTTCATGATGTTCTTAGAAAGGCCTGCTTGCTTTTGAAATTGCCTTTCATTTTTCCCCCAGGTGTTCATGGCAGATAGCATGGGGTTAAGGCAAGCTTCAAAACTGCACACTCTTCAAGAAAAAATAGTGTCTGAGGTAGCTTTCTGCTCTCTGTTTCACTGCTTATATTTGTACGTGCTGCATTGGTTTTGACAACATTCACACCAGTCTGTCTGAGACAAGACTCTGGTTCATTGCCTTGCATATTCACAGACAAAACCCGCATTGGTCCTTATATTTAATAAAATATTGATAGCCTTTTTGCTGCTTTCACAAGGCAGTAACAAAATGGTGGCACGAAAGAATTCCCCAGCCCAACATATTCTGTGCTTAAAATGTATTAATCAAAACCCCAGAAAATGAATGACCTCAGGACATTTTAGTTCAAGAGGGATGCCCACAAGTGTTTAACAAAAAAGCAAGATTACTGAATTTAGCTTACAGTCGTGAGAAAAAAATTAAAATCAATACTGCATGATGCAAACCAGAGTCTCTATCATTAAGGGAAATAGCCTTCTTTAAAAAGTAAAAATAGTTTCTGGAAGACTAGACAAGGGAGAAAACCACTGCGCATTGTGGATATCAGCTTTCTGGATTACAGATTTTGTCTGTTGCCTGGAAAGCTAATCTTTAAATGGAAGGTTTGGTTTCACTTTTACAATGGAAAACTTGTTAAAGAACTTAAGGTTTTATTAGCATTTAGAAGTGAAGGTCCCATTGTATTTTATGAGTCTGAATGGTTTATAACATCCCTTCTGATGTATTAATTCATTATTGTTTATGTACTTAGATTAGCAGAAATAAAGCTTTACAGTCTTGCAGTGTGAGTCTCTGAGACCCTCTTCAGTCTGGCAGGCCAAACACTCACTCAAATTTAGCTCTGTCTTTCCATCTCTGCAAAGTTGTAGTCTGAGCTGAATGGGGCTATTTGGGGTAGAAGTCACAATAGCCTTTATGTTTCTGGCTTACAAGACAAAAAGATCTTACACATTTTCCGGTCCTTGAAATCTCCTGCTAACTTTGAATGTTGCTTTCTCACTAAGACATGTTCTTGTGCACTGTCTTTGGAAAAGTTCCTCCTGGTAGGATCCAGCTAGGGCCATGGTTGTCATGCCCCCCTCTACCCCTCAAAAAGAAGACCTTGCTGATGCCATCAGTCTTTTAGAACTGACTATAGTCTGTGATTTACAACCCAAGAGCTGCTTGATTGAAATTTGTGCCAGTGTTTAAAAATAAAGCCATATGCTCCCAGTCATTATTTAGATGGTTGCAAGCAGTATAAGGAAGAAGAGATTGCAAATCTATGGAAAGACACATGATACCGCTACAAATCAATGAGAAGCCGTGGCAGACTCCCAAAAACTGTTGCTTCCTGGTACCTTCTCTGTAATAATTTGTTTCCTCTAATATTGGTAATATGGATACCACGGACTTGTGGTTGATTCCAAATACCAAATGTATGCAATGGACAATTTCCAGCTAGCAACAAGATTCACGCGGTTCTTTAGAACACCATCAATTACACCCCACAGCATCCTGGGGAAGTAGGTGACAGTGTCTTTGGGAAACAGGCAGAGGAAGGTTAGTGGCTCTCTGCTGCACATGAGCCAACAAACAGCACTGGTATTTGAGCTTTTCTATCAGCGTCAAGCTGCTGGACTTGCCACACTCTTGAAAAGACAGCCTCTCCTTACCTACCTCTTGCTTTTGTGAACAGACTCCAATACCTCGTCTGAGAGGCTACACAGTACCAGCTATATGTCCCCACATGGGGCCAAATTCAATCTTGCAGATGTAAATCTGGAGTAACTTTCCAGTTAACTAAATTAACTAAATTAACTAAATAAACTAAATATTAATATATTTACAACAACTCACCAGCGTATAAATAAGAGCTGTGTACAGGCTAGTTTAGTAACATTAAAAAAGTCACAAGTGGACACAGATCACGTTTCTTTCAAATGCCCTCTGCTTCATAGTTTGCTAAGGACATAAATGCCAATTCACACTGACACAGTTTTGTACCAAAAGAAAAGGCAGTCTTTTCAAAGACAACTGTTTCTCTTCTCTTCTCAGTGCATAAAGGCATAACCAGACATTTCCTATTAAGAGTAAAAGGAATTATGCAGAGTGAATATCCTATGCACCAACATTAAAATTGCTAACTGATGAGAAGAACGATGGGTGTGCTGCTATTTGTAACACAAAATGATCAGAACAAAAGTCAAAGCTGTAATGCATTCACTTACTTAAAAATGTGTATTGTTATACAAGGCAATTAAAGAGTTTCAGACTATTCTCTGTGTGATCTGCCTTTCAGATGAGACCTAAAATTGAAGTATTTGATTATTAAAGCTCAAGTGGCAGTTTTCATTAGAGGTGTTAACCCTAATATGCTCTCCAAATTCTAAATCAGTTCATCTTGTTCTCCCTTCCTAAATTCTCCAGGGCTTTTATGTGATCAGCTATTCTTCTCTTCCATTTCTAAAAACTGTTCTAGAAGTATTACTCACACCATATGGCTACCTTGCATATCCATTTCAGCAGCAAATGAAGTAAGTAACCTTTTTATACAGCCTATAAATTATTTTAAGAAAACTGACCATTTGATACGCATAATATGTTCTTCCCATCTACCTAGACGGAGAAGTCATAAAACAAGAAACTTCTTTTATCTGTATATTGATAGGCAGAAAGCTCTAACTTTTGACTGGGAGAGGATCTCAGCATTTCCAGTTAATATTAATGCTAATACTAAATGTGAATACAGTTATTTGAACCTGTTCAAATGTCAAAGTTCAGTTGGTGGGCTCTGAAGATAGACACCTAAAAGCTTCGTCAAAAAAATCTAAAATATTTTTTCCAAGCAGTCTCCTATTGGGGGAAGGGTTTCCCACAGGTGCACCAAAAGCCCACCACACTCCCCTCAGGTCTCACAAAACTCAGCTGCATTAATCTAAGAAATTAGACAGATGATGTAGTCTTGACAAATAGACAAGTACTCTGTACTCTTAGCAATTTAAAATTTTTGTTAGTGTAGTAATCATGTGCCAGTATTCTTTTCCAGCTTTCCATTAAATATTATTTGTATTCTTTTAAACTGCACAGAAGCTGAGATGGGACCTGGTTTTGCGTATTTGTACTGTATCTAGCATATCCAAGCAAAATCAATATTTGTCACATAGGTAAAGAAGTTAATATGATAACAGAAACAATACATTTTTAGTCTCATTACCTAATATTAGCTTCAAGGAGTTCAAGAAGTAACAGGTAAACAACACATCTGCACAACACAGGTTTTAATTTGTTCGTGATTTAAAAATGAACATAGTTTGAATCACTGTATATTCTGTAATGGGTGCAAATATAATCATTGATACAGTTCTCACTAGTGGCGGAGATAGAGGTGCCTGTGTCATGTTACAAACATACAGTATTTAGAGGTGACTAATGGTATTTATAAAACCTCTGTTCTGCCTAATTCCATGTTTATTCTTTCTTTTCAATCACAGCAAGTAACTCAGTAGCAAATGTTCTTATATATAAAGTGTACTTGGAATAGCTTCACTATTGAAAACCTGACAGGGAAAAAGCACACAGTAAAACAAAAATAAGAGAGAAGTAGGATTTTAATAAACATTCATTCCCAGGAGGACATGGGTGTACTGTAAATACACCACAGTGGTATCAAAGCAACTTTTCTTTTGAACTGAAGAATGCAAATTAGGTTTACCTTACTTCCATATCAGTTGCTGTTTTTAATCCTAATAATATATTATTTTCAAAGGAAAGCTAGATGTGCTCTGCCCTTGTTTTCTATCTGAAAACTGGGTCTTGTTAATGATTCCAAACTTCCTAGCTGTCAACATTTTTACAAGGTCTGAAATACATTTTCAAGTTTATTAATAATTTAGGCTGGAAAAATAATCTTCTGTGAATAGGGTAAACTTTTGATCATTTGTGACTGATGATATTTTTCAACAGCTGGTGCTACATTCTGCCCTCCAATAATACATATAAGTAGTTCTCCTTGTAGTCAGGGGGGATATGTATTTGGGTACCTTACTGCTGAACTTAGACTAAGAGTTCAACATATTTAAATGCTTGCAGTGTGCAACTTAAGTAATGTTCAGGTGCCGTAGTGACAGCAGTATTTAGAAACTCATTCAGGGTCCAGATCCGCTCCTTCTGATGTCAGTCAGATCATTTTAATTACTGCCGGCTGGATCAGGGTCAAGCCATGTTACATACGGAATTGTGTTCCTCCCCAGGAGTCAGCTTGTCTGCTTAGATTATATTTATTGTCACCTTGGTACTTTCCCTTACAGGTACTTAACTATTCCTTATATCTATTGATCCTTTCGTCTATAGATCCATTGATTTTCAGTTTCATCATTTTGCAGTACAATGGATAATGATTACTTGTGGGTCACTCCAAATAATTTTTGCTTTCTTTTTTTCGTTACTTAGTTTTTCTTCTTTCTGATGGTTGTATACGATGTTTGTACTGTAGAAATATAGTGTTCAAAGTTGGCAATTTTTCAACTTTTCACATTAGGAAAAGTTTTAGGGTTACTTATGCCTCTGTTCTGTGAATTCATTCAAAATGCAGTCTGTTAAAGAAGATGTCTTGAAAGGTAAATTTATGTGTGGTTTCAGAGAGGAAGAGCTATGGCACATCTTTGCTGTCAGTGCAAGATGTGAAGCCCATGGAAGAGTTGAGGAGTAGTTAGTAAGAGACCCTTAAATATGAGGATTCAGAGGAAATTACTCTGAGCATTCATGTGTGTCTACTAATCATAAGACCAGGTCTTGTTTCCCATCTCCAGGATGAAGAGAATTACTCCCTTCTATTTTGGGGTAGTCTTAAGTTCCTGCCTCTTGGCCTCACTGATGGACTCTGTCCCCTAGGTGTTTGCATGCACTTACATTTTGCCATGTGTAACGCCCAATACCTCTTCTTGTGCACCCGTACACTATTTGTGTGTAGTGCTGGTCACACATCTTTGCAGCAGACAGAATGACAGTGACTATAAAGAAATACCTAGTCAAACTGTTGACTATTTACTCCATTCCCTTTAACACACTGTATAGTGTTAAAAAGCTAGTCAGGGATTTATCACACCTCATTTTAGCATTCTGAAAGTTAACTTAGCTAATTGCTCAGGCTCCTCCTATTGTCAGTGAAGAAAAAAGTAGATATATTCTGAGCACAGCTCATCAGCTGTCTCTAACTCCTATTTTGGGATGGGGTGATTCATCCTCTTGAAGAGCTTCCTAATTTACATTGACCATAGAAGAAGACTAGGTGTCTAACAGATGGCTAAGATGGCTAATGACAGAAGAGATAAATGTCACTCGTGTGAAGTATTTTATACTTGTCTTATGTAAAGAAGGTATGTGGTCCGAAAAGTCTGGTGTACAGCTACCAACTCCCAAGCCTGCCGGCAACTCAGGAAAAAGGACTTGTGCTCTTATGTGAATGACCACAAGCCTGATTTGCTCTGAACTTCATTTTTCCTTGTCCACAAGCCTGATTTGCTCTGAACTTCATTTTTCCTTTCTGGGAAGCAGATGAAGACCTATCTTCAAAATCTTGCAAGGCAAAGTTTAAATTTTTAAAAGGCTTAGATAGTCCTAAAACAAAGGTTGTATGTAAAGGGAACATACAATTTTTAATAGCTGTGATGGGAAGATCTCTTCTGTGAGTTACAGTGTATATGTAGAATGTCTTTTGATTTGCAGTTAAAACTGCCTAAAGGATTCAGGTACCTCTTATTTTCCATGACCTATGGTCTAGAAGAAATATCCTTTAAATCAAGCTTAGCATCAACTTTTTATCTCAGGTAAAATACACGAGGCATTTATAAGACAGGTAAGCAGGCAGTAGGAATCAAGAACTGGATTTTTAATGGAAGTGGTAAATGGATAAAACTTTACAGGCATTACTTTAAAAAGATTACCCCCCAGACAGTCTCTCCTACCACTGTCAATAGAAAAAACAAGTTAAAAGCTTGAGTTAAATGGTTTGTATATAATACATTGTCCTTTTGAATAACTGAGCTTGAATCCATTTGAATCAACAGTATTACCTTGTCATAAAGAACTACAGTTTTCAATATCAAAGCATCTTGAATAAAAGCCACTACTCTTTTTTAAATAAAATGTGATTCCATTTGTGCTCTTAGCAACAGAAGGCCTACTCTTAACTTTACATTTACTTAAGGTTCTTTTTCTGTGGATACTTCGTTGCAATACTCTACTGCAGTAGCTGTGGCTAAGCAGCATCCCTTATTAGACAATTCAGTAAGAGTAGAGGGAAGAGATCCCTGGCCAATGCATACATCTCCAGTTTTGCCCCATATGCAGCCTTCCTTTAGGTGTAAGTTCAGGAAATGACACTTTGTGTTTGTGGTGTTGGGATATTTTGCTTTCATTTTGCTTAATTTGTATATATGATTCAACAGGGAAGAGTCTGGGAAGGAAAAAAAAAGAGTTCTTGTCAATTCCAGTGAATGCAAAACAAGTATTACTCCTAAATCAGAAGTAACTGCTGCTAGCGTGTGATTGTGACTATTTGCCTTCGTCTCCATATGTGTTTTGGTCTGCAGCCATTAATAGCTTGGACTCCATGAAGCAGTAGCAAAGGGGAGCGTGTCAGAGCAGCAGGCCAAAATTAAATTACAGCAACCTCGCTCTTTGCATTAAAATTTCTGCTAAGCAATGGAGGCTTGTAATCGTCCGAATTTTCCTCAAAGACAATGGTCTTCCATGCAACTGGCTACACTCAGTTAATTCATGCTGTCAGCTTCCTTTATTGGCTGTGGGGAATGCAGTATTGATTCTTGAACTCAACAGCAGCACAAAGAGCCACTAGTGCATGGTCAAAATGCAGCAATAAAGGGCTGGCAGCTTGAGAAAAGCAGCCATTCCATTGCACAAACAAGGTCAATTAGAGGACAGTGCAGCATAATATAAATAGCATTAGCAGCCCTCTTCAACCATGATGAGACCATGCTGGGAAGATGACAATAAATAAAATAGGGTTTAATGCAGAATAAATAAAAAAGCATTTAATGTAATTTAGTTTAAAACCTTGTATCCTTTTAGAAGTACCATCAATTTAAAAATATTTATCTGTGAAAAAAAAAGAGGACTATTCTTTTCAGGTAAATCTTTGTATAAATTAATTATGTACATATGTAGAACAGAATGGGAATGTATTGTTTCATAAATGGTTAATTCTTATATTACAGCTGTGGGATATTATGTCTGTCTGTGTAATCTCTTACTTTTTATTAATACAAATCTTTCAGTGTCATTTGAGTGTAATAATAGGACAAAAGTGTAACTGCATTTTTAGTTCAAAAGTTAAAAAAAGTTGCAAAGGATCTTTATGTCCTTCTTTAAGATCTTGTAATTATTATCTTTTTCATATGAGAGACTTTTTCTTATTATTATACCAGCTCAGAATTAATTACAAATGTAATGTATATCATTCTGCTAACACATAGAGTACACTAAGCAAATTAGGTTCTTAAAATAGATAATGGGCCTTGGATAGGCAGCTGATAAACCTAGACCGTATAAGGAAGCTGAAAAGGTTTCAAAACTATTTAATTGTTTAGACAGCAAAAGAAATCTTTGTTTCAAAACCCCTTTAAATAATGAATGTACTGAAAGCTGACAAGAGCTAGGTTTAGAGCTCTGGTTTATTTGTGCAGTCTTACAGTTTTTTGTCAGTACAGGACTACTATTGGACCCCTCCTCACTTTCTTGAGCTTTTTGAAGTATTTACATCAACTGCAATCAACATTAATGAGTGTACTTCACACCCATTAAAAATGGAAATAGTTTGCCTGAGACCTGTAATGAAGGCTGAGTATGAAGTCATTGTTCAAAATATCAAATCTTCCCTATCATGTAGTACTGTATCTTGTATCTTCCACAGTGCAGTAATAACTGTATCATTCTACATGTAGTGTATGTAAGACCTTTGAGGAGGTACAGAAATAGGAAGGTTTTGCTTATGATTATTATGATTCTTGCCAGATAGGAAGCACAAGGTAAAAGATTGCAAGTCTTAGTATATATGTCCTAGGATGGGACTTCTGTTTCTTTGGAAGTGAAGCTGTTCTTAATTAATTTTTTAAGTTGATGATTTTTGCCAGACAAGGTAAAACCGGATGATAAAGACAACAGAAGCAAGATGAAGACAAATAAAATAAAGGGAGTAAGTATCACAGAATCACAGAATCATTAAGGTTGGAAAAGACCTTTAAGATCATCAAGTCCAACCATCAACCCAACACCACCATGCCCACTAAATCATGACCTAAAGTACCACGTCTACATGTTTTTCAAACACTTCCAGTGATGGTGACTCCATGACTTCCCTGGGCAGCCTGTTCCAATGTTTGACTACTCTCTCCGTAAAGAAATTTTTCCAAATATCTAGTCTAAACCTTCCCTGGAGCAACTTGAGCCCTTTTCCTCTCATTTTATCGCTAGTTACTTGAGAGAAGAGACCAACACCCACCTCACTACAACCCCCTTTCAGGTAGTTGTAGGGAGGGATGAGGTCTCTCCTTAGCCTCCTCTTCTCCAGACTGAACAACGCCAGTTCCCTCAGCTGTTCCTCAGAAGACTTGTTCTCCAGACCCCTCACCAGATTCATTGCCCTTCTCTGGACACGCTCCAGCACCTCGACGTCCTTCTTGTAGTGAGTGGCCCAAAACTGAACACAGGATTCAAGGTGCGGCCTCACCAGTGCCGAGTACAGGGGCACAATCACTTCCCTACTCCTGCTGGCCACACTATTGCTGATACAGGCCAGGATGCTGTTGGCCTTCTTGGGCAACTGGGCACACCGCCGGCTCATGTTCAGCCGGCTGTCAACCAGCACCCCCAGGTCCTTTTCCGCCAGGCTGCTCTCCAGCCACTCCTCCCCAAGCCTCTAGCGTTGCATGGGGTTGTTGTGACCCAAGTGCAGGACCCGGCACTTGGCCTTGTTAAACCTCATAAAATTGACATCAGCCCATCAATCCAGAGAAATTCTAATTTTTTGTCATAGGGAGAACTTTATTTTCTGGATATTTTTCTGTCTTCAATTCTGGAGTTGAGGCAGATTACAGGGTAAAAGTCCTTATTAGGCAAATAAATGCATCCAGTGACTTGTGACCAATTAGCTCTTCTGCATATTTCTGCTTCTCTTTAACCCCTCTTCCTCTTCAAGTATGTAAGCAGTTGGACTTGTTTCAGATCTGTTCCTTTTCTTCAAAACAAGATTGACTAATAGTGTAATTAAAATAATAGTTTTTAATAATAGATTTTGAAGATAATATCAATGAATCAAATGCCTTTGAGTGGCTGGCTAGAAAGTGTTTTGCATCTTTTAGAACAAAACCTTAAGTGGAATCAGCGTGTTTGGAAGGAAAATCAGCTAACCTGTGTGTTATACAGGTATATAGGTCACCTAAGCCAAAGCAGAATAATAGTTGTAGCAAGATTTGTAGGAAAAGGTAGCATTTATAGTTTTGTTTTGCATTACATATAGATTTTATTGATTTCTTTTTGTGTTACTGAAGAATTATGGAGACTAAATAAAGTTTACCTGGGGCAATTCAGAAGTTTTATAAAGAGATTTCTTCTTTGTTTCTTGACTTTGAAACTGTAAAATATTTAATCCCAAAGGTGCAGGGAAGCAGAATTTTTCTATGAACTCCTTGGTATTTAGAAGTTGTGTGTGGGACAATGCATCTTTCTTCCTCATACCTGGCCATCACACCTCAGTGATAGCAAAATAATTCCTTCTTCCTTCATCTCCTTTTTGCTCATCATTTTTAATCCCAATGTCCCATAAGGGTCTACAAATATATATCATGCACTCTAATTACCTCTGGCACATGTACTAGGTGATGACTTCTGACTTCTAGTGAGATGTTTCTAGAGGCTTACTTTTAACCTGTTGTAAGGGTTAGGAACATAGCTATGTTAAGAAGTCATTAGTGTTCAGATATCTCCATTCACAAACATGCTACTAATGAAATTAATGTTTTCAAACACTTTCTTTTCTTCCCAACACCACTAAACTGCAATTCCCTTTGGGAATGAACTTCCCACCTTCATCTTCTTTTGGAGATGTGAAAGATTGTCCTGTCACTCCTAAGGTGTCACTTTGAAAAGCAGCTGGTATTCCACTGCTGATTTTGTCCTGACACCTTGTTAGCTCATTCTGGAGGGAGATAGGTACTTTTTTTACTTTAATTTTATTTTCAAAATAGGCCTCAGGAATATGTTTTAAGATTGTAAAAAGTCTGTCTTCTATGAACAGGTTGGGTAGAAGTAGAGAGAGAAATTCAAAGAGATTGCAAAGGGAGAATTACCATGACAAATTTTGCACCTCCCAGCAGATATTTGTAAAGGACGGGCGGATGCTGAGTAGTCCAAGTGAGAGCCAGGAGACAACTTGGAGAAAGGCAAGTGCCAAGGCAATGTCTTCCTCAGAAATTTGGAAAGCTGCAAGTTTTGACTGCAGCTCAAACTCAAAAGTCTTTTTCCAAGTCCCTAGAAGGAAGCATATGATTTGACAAAATACCCCAGAGGAGACAGAGAGAGGAAAATAGACTGGATACAAAGATGACAGATCTGTGCTCAAGTGTAAAGAAAGTTTCTAGGAAGCAGAGGAGGAGTGCGCTTCTAGCTTCCAGTCATTCTCCAACCTCACCATGAGGAGACTGAGAAACAAAAATATGAATTGTTCTTATTCTTCTGGGCCATGCAAGAGAAGTGAAAGTCCACATAGGGCCTATTTGTCCAAGTCTGTAAAGGAAATAAAAATGGGAAGCAGAATTTGCAAAACATATCTTACTGAAAGAGACCAGCCTTTGAAATATGCACAAGTGTAACATGCGTAACACCTGGGCATGGAGTTGATTGTTTATATTTCTTATGGAACATAGAATGGTTGAGACTGTGAGTGGTTAGATGTTGGGAATCAAGAAGACAGAAAGCCCAGCCCCCTAACTATGTATTTAGGAATGCAAAGGGTATCACAACTCTAAAGAAAAACATCATAGTTTACAATGTGCTTATAAGCAGATTTAAAACTGGAGGATTTGCAGAAAATACTTTATCATGAGCCAATACACTGTACAAGATGTAGGAATGGGAGAGCCTTATATGTTTGCCTCAAAGATCTTGAGTCAAAAAAACTCATCAAAGGAATAATGATAAATTTTGTGTCAATATTCTAATATCTCTTAACACCATTACTCTCCCCCCTCTTCATTACATGATCCACCTTCAGGAGTGGTACAAGCAGCAGCAGCCAGTGACATCTCACTTTATTTGCCTCTTTGAAGTGCCTCATCAGAGTCACCACAGACATGCTGTACTGTCATGTGTCTTTGTCATGCATGAGGGTCAAGGAGGAAACGAGGAAGATACGAGCAACACTGGTAGGTTAGTCAGTCTCATGCTCAGATTGCATTATGAGAACAGAACTTCAGATGATACCTTCCAAAAATCTAGTTTTGGATTCCCTTCAGAAGGTGATTGTCATGCACCAAGTGACCTTAAGAAAGGGCAGCTCAGGAGGAGATTTTCACTTTGAGTCTTTTCTTACCCTTGCTGTATTCATAGCCAAGAGTGAGAGCTGTGTGGTGGTGAAGGTTGAGAAACGAGAGCCTGCTTTTTTTTATGTGATGACCAAACAGTCTCAAGTGCTGAATTCATAGTTCTTAATGGGTAATGATGTTTATAGGACTGTGTCGTGGTTTAACCCCAGCTGGCAACTAAGCACCACACAGCTGCTCACTCACTCCCCCAAGGTGGGACAGGGGAGAGAATCGGAAGAGTAAAAGTGAGAAAACTCATGGTTTCAGGTAAAGACCGTTTAATAGGTAAAGCAAAAGCCGCACATTGTAAGCAGAACAAAACAAGGAATTCATTCACCTCTCCCCATGGGCAGGCAGGTGTTCAGCCATCTCCAGGGAAGCAGGGTTCCATCACGTGTAATGGCTTCTTGGGAAGACAGATGCCATAACTCTGAACGTCCCTCCACCCCTTCCTTCTTCTTAGTCCCAGCTTTATATACTGAGCATGATGTCATATTGTATGGAATATCGCATCGGCCAGCCTGGGTCAGCTGTCCTGGCTGTGTCCCCTTCCAGCTTCCTGTGCACCCTCAGTCTTCCCACTGGCAGGCCACCATGGAAAGCTGGACAGTCCTTGCCTGCTTAACAACAGCCCACAACATCAGCACGTTATCAACGTTTTCTCATCCCAAATCCAAAACACAGCCTCACATTAGCTACTGTGAAGAAAATTAACTCTATCTTAGCTGAAACGAGGAGAGACAACTGTATTGCTAACATGACAGGGGCCATTATTCAATGCAGAAGATGACCCCAAAGCCAGTTCCCACTTAAAAGAAACATGGGATTTCACAAATGGATTTTGTGCTTGCAAGGAGAGGGAAA
>NW_010509611.1:79857-92338 GCF_000687285.1 Phaethon lepturus
AAAGAGTTGACGCTACAAATTCTGCTTTAGTAACCTCCTCTCCCTTATGGGGCAGAAGGATAAGAGGATTCTAAAATGAGTTACACAGAATCCATTTGTTATATGATGTTAACCATGGACAGACAATATTCAAGTGCCTCTTGCATATAAGTCTATAGAGACTATTTTCTTCATTGTTTAAATACATTTTGCATCTATTTTTTGCTCATGTATCCTGGTTAGGTTCCCAATGGTACTCTTGTAAAATATCTCTTAATGACTCTTTTTTTTTTGTGTGTGGGCTCTTCCTAAGATCTTTTTATCAAAAAAGCCCTTTTCTTTTTTTTTTAGCTGCATGTATATAAACATTTAGACATCAAAAAGTCTGCAGTAGGTAAAACCATTTCATTAATGATAAAAATAAATCTAGTGACAAAATATGCCTATGAGATGATGAACAAAGACATATCTTTTCAATTTGCATACAGTTTCATTAGAAAATTTATAATACATTTAGCTCAATAATACACAAAGAAAAATCTTGTGAAATGTGTTGATATCTCTTCAAATATGAATAAAAAGAGGAAAAGATTTACCTTTTTTTTTAGAATATTGTTCTGAACTGATGGTACAAAGAGAATAAGAGTGACAGCTCATTCCAAGTGACCGATCTCGGTACTCGCTTGTGCTTAAATGATGTGTTCTGAAAATGTAAGTCTTAGGAGCCTTAACAACTCTCAGTACCCCCTCAGCATCTTCTAAATAGCTCTCCTTTCCTCTTTTCCCTGCCGAGAGCAATGGCTTTATTTCTACCCCTGTCTGGAAACATTAGAATAAGAAAAGTGGTTTATGAAAGAAAAAGAAAAACCAACCACAGTCTTCTATTTTATCCAAGTACCTCATACACTAATGAGTATTTTAGATATCATGCTAGCAAGTACTGGAGACATCTTTTCATAAAAAAATGTGAAGACCAGTTTCCCTGACATTTTTTCAGATGCTAAAGTTTTCAGAATCCTTTTCAAAATGCATTGTTGTTTTTTTTAGAAGAAATCCTAAATATTTAAACCCACAGCATCTTGAAATCAACAAAGAGTCAAGTCAATAATTCCCCATGGCTCTCATTTCCTGGCAAGGACTGCACGCCACTCTGAGACAGCATAGGCTTCAACAGATTATCCTTGAATGTATAGGTAATCAGGTAATGTATGCAGTTTATCTAAAGTTGGTCAAACAACAGGGTATTAAGAAGGAGTATATGTTGTAGTTTAATATAATGGCACGCCTCAATAGTTGTTGGACAGGAATCGAAAGAAACAGTACTGTTAAATCCCAAAGCATGCCATTATTGGACAATAATATGTAAGTGAAATGCATTATTGTGATTTCAAATAGGTAATTTCTAAAGGAGTTATACTAGATGCACATGGGAATAACAAATCATGTGTAAAAAGAAATGACCTTTAATGGAACAAAGAACAGTAAATAGGATAGACTGCATGAGACTTCTTTATGCTAAAAGGAGGAAAAGACCTTGTTTGTCAGGGAGGTACTGGAGAAGTTGCATGTCTCCTGCCTGTTGGTTTGACTGCATCCAGTTGGCTGCAATTTGCAGTACATGGAGACCATCCGTGGCGTGTGCAGGTTAGGAAGGGCATATGAAAGGGGTGAATACCCAATTATTGCCTCTGGTTGTTTATCACTGTTGAGTCTAAACAGAGACTGGAAGGGATTTAAAACAATATAAAAGAATCCAAGACACCCTTGACCCCATTATCAGAGAAAATAAAAATTATTCATAAATGGAGCTGTGCACATCACCCTTCAGACAGATTTCTTGGCAGTTGTTTTGGGGATATTTAGCCTCAGGAAGTAAAAGATTATTTTGCTTCACTTAGGTAGCTGGGATTATAAACTGGGGGTGTAAGGATATAGGCTGAAATTTAATTATTTTATTTTTCCCTGACATTCACAAACACAAGTCATATCCTCACTTAGTGATACAAGGAGAGAATGGTAGCTACCAATATCACTAAGGATGAAGACCTAAAGACCTTTTCCATTCACCAGAAAATTGCAAAATTCTGTATAGAAATGTTTTAAAACAAACAGAAAGTCATAAGGCTTCAGGAAGGAGGATTTGGTAGGAAATGTAGGATGGGAATGTAGAATAAGAATCAAAGTAAATTTATGAAGCTTTATCATTTTGTTTTAAATTAGTCTTTCATTTAACATTCAGTGAGTCAGTATATGAATGCTGCCTGGAACACTGAATTTAAACAAGAATTTGGTCTTAATGCAGAAATTAGTACTGTAACCAGCTACAAAACGAATGTTAAATGATCACTCAGCCACTGAATACATCTTCCAAAAGGGCTTATCTGCATATGTTTTATCTCAAAAGTTGCACAAAAGACATCCTTCTCAAAATAGGGCTGGTCTGAAATCAGCACATCAAAAATTCAGTGCCATGTAGCCACTGTGAATTCTAGGCTTGGAGCTGCAATTACAGTGCCAGGAAAGAGACCAGAAAGCTTTTGGCAAAAGCTTTCCTGTTTTGGCTCATATGCAAAAACTGTATAACATTCTCTGAGTTTAAATGTTTAGAAAAAATGTCACATTTTTCTACAGTGGAAATTCTTTGGAGAGGGTTTAATATTCTTTTCATATGAAATCCCATGCATAAGAATGCATTTATTCACCTATCTGTATCCTCATCAGAAGGGCTTCGATATCAGAATATGATTCACCTTTCATATTTCTTTAATTGTCCTCCCCTCCAAAAACAGCATGTTGTAACTATGGTATTAATTCAATACATTCCATTTTTATTTTCAATTTCAAATCATTATTTTAAAAAAATCATTAATAAATATCGAACGCACAAAAGCCTGGATTTATTGTCCTGGAAACTGATGTCCACTACATAGAAAGCAGCCTTTGAGTCAGTAATGGTAGACCAAGGATTCATCAGAGCTATGAACATCCTTGTCGTGGTTTATCCCCAGCCAGCAACTCAGGACCATGCAGCTGCTCGCTCACTCCCTCACGGTGAGTAAGGCGAGAGAATCGGAAGTAGATAAAGACAGTTTAATAGGTAAAGCAAAAGCTGCCCATGAATGCAAAACAAAACAAGAAATTCATTCACCACTTCCCATCGGCAGGCAGGGCTCCATCATGCGTAACAGTTACTTAGGAATACAGACGCCATAAATCGCAATGTCCCCCCGCTCCCTCCTTCTTCTTTGCCCCAGCTTTACATACTGAGCATGAAGTCATATGGTATGGAATATCCCTTTGGCCAGCCTGGGTCAGCTGTCCTGGCTGTGTCCCCTCCCAGCCTCCCGTGCACCCCCAGCCTACTCGCTGCCAGGCCAGCACGGGAATCCAGATGGTCCTTGACTGCTCAGCAACAACCCAAAACATCAGCACGTTATTAACACGTTAACGTGTTTTCATCCCAAATCCAAAACACAGCCTCACACTAGCTTCTGTGAAGAAAATTAACTCTACCCCAGCTGAAACCAGAACAACCCTTTAGCCACAGGGTGAGTATTTGTGGTTTATACCCACCTTAATCTGTCAGGTTGTGACCAAGAAAAAGGATGCCGATGTTATTGTTTCTGAATTGACCATGTTACTGCAGTGAAGAGGCCTGTTTATATGAACGACGAAGTAGTGCATGAAACAGGGTATGAGTGACCTTCAACCTTGGAACTTCCACATCAGTCTTGATTATCTGCATAAATTGAGTCTACCGTTAAATGCTCTGGTAGTTTTATTTTTGTTTCTACTTATGTTATATAGCTTTTCTATATTCTTGTTTTTAGGACTAAAAACAACAACAGTTTGAGGCTTCCTTGTGGTAAGAAACTCTTTACTCTTTCCGTGGAAATGAGTTACAAAGGGTTCTTAAACTTTAATGACAGAATGAGGAGACATATGTACATATGTTCATGGACTATACTGCTCAAAGTACAAGTTCTCATATCCATTCATATCAATTAATGCCGTAGAAAAATATGTTGCAATTTCAGACCTGCAGTTTCCCAGAGCATCAATCACCCAAAGATGTTGACAGATGGATTTGTAAGCCTGCAAGACATGAGAAAAGTGTATAAAATATCAAATGGTTAGAGGAGGTAAAACACAAATTCATTGCCTCTATTCTAATACATAAGAGAACAGTCAATAAGGATAAAATTAATGAAGTTACAATAGTTTTTCACAGTCTGAATTATACTGAGAAACCCATTGCCACAAGAAGTTACAAAGATCAAGAATTCAGCAAAATTAAGAAAGGAATCAGACTTTCTAAGTAGAGCAGTCCAGTGTCAGCCTAATTAGCTATATGCATGTGATGTAATGAGTGTTAAACTTTACGCTTTGGGATAAAAGCAGTCCTGATTCTGTTATTAATTAGGAAGGGTGTGAGGCAGATAACTTTTATGAGCCTGCTGCAGGATTTTTAAATCTTCCTCTGGAGCACTAAGTGTTTCCAAATAGTATATGATAACAGGTGGACATTATTCTGACCCAGGATGGCAATTCACATGTTTCTACCTACCTAAATAAACTTTTTTTGATTAAAGAAATTGTCCACAATATTACCACACTTGGCCTTTAAGTCTAAATGCAAATAATGAATTCTTCTGAAGAATGGTCCCGTTGTAGAAAATAGAATACTGATTTTTATGAAGTTCCAACTTTATCCGCTTAAATAAAAATAAGTACATATCTGCAGATATATTCATTAATTTCTCAGTGTGTCCAAACAGAAATCCCATTTATTCATTAAAATAGAATTAAAGAAACTGCGAAAATGCAATTGCTGACTTTTTTATGATACCTTTGATTTTAACTCTATGTATCTTGTAAGCAGGTCGTTAAGATAATGCCACTAACAGCACTCCTCTGAATATGGGTTGTCCTCTTTGATGTGCCTAGTAATGTGCTGGTCTGTATGGAATTAAATAGTAATACCAACACCCACAGTAAGAAGAAAAAAGTGAGTGTATGAGAAATATTTCCTTTATAGCTGTGACTGTGAAGGCTAAAATTACTCCAGTAAGTTACAGAAAGGTCACAGATCCCCTCATTTATTTAATATCTTGAAAACAGCCCTTTATTCAGGAGTTTGCCTGCAGTCAAAGCTAATTATTACAACCATTTTACATATTTTTTTGTTATATGATATGTAGATGAGTAAAAGTGTGGTAAACAACCATCAGGCTCCAGGATGATGATAGCATGAGTGAGGCAATGGGCAGCTACCTTCCAAATCTCATTTCCAGGAGCTGCTGTAAATTAAGATCAGGAGACATAATGCTTCTGCATCTTTGAACTCAGCTATTAGACTTTTATTGTCTTTACTAATTTCAAAAGTAAACCTGACTCATGGTTCTTGTTACAGATGTATAATTACATGATTGAAGGTTAATGACTGCACAAGTATATTTCAGGGACTCAGGACTCATCCAAGGTCTCACTAATGACAGGATTCAAAATCTCTGTCCATGAGCCTACCAGACAGCACTTCCAAGGGAGAGCAGAAACCTCTGGTAACCTATTTGCAAGCATTCATTTGTTTTGATCCCAGAAGCCATTGTTTTTATAACTGCAGATGGTGTTTTAGAAAGACTTTTCCAGGTATAACATAAAAGCTTTATTCTTCAAGGATCTGAGCACCATGGCTCTACCCAGCAATTCACATTAATAGTTGCTTAACTTTAAGCACTTAAACACTGGTTTCTTATTGATTTCAGTAGTATTTCTCACATGCTTCAGGTTAAGCTCCAGCTTAAGTGCTTTTACAGATAAGAAAAAATTTGCTCAGTGTCTTGCATGACTGAACAGTAAATTTTAGGCAAGGAAAGAGCCTGGTAATCTATATTTCCTCTTTAGACTCTTTGAAATAGGGCTTTTTAGGGAATCATTGTGGTTTCTTACACAGTTTCAAAGAATGTAGTTTTATTTCCTATTTTTTGTGAAATGTTGTGGCCCTATTTCTTTTATCATATTCTTTCACTAATTTTTCTGTGCTGCTGAAACCTTTCTCAGTTCCATGGTCCCTCTACATACCTCCATGGTTCAAGCAGATACTTGTATTCTTTTACTTTAAACTAGAATTAGGATAAGACAAGACAGTTTCATTGCCCTGCATTACATCCCTCATCCTTGACAAATAATATTGTGTAACTTCACAAGTAAATATGATAATTATTTTAGACCTTAAAATTAGAAGCTAGGTATTCTACAAAATTTAACATTTGTGTCAGCCTTTCATTGTTTTTGTCCCATGTGACAATAAAATAATGCAAAATCTTCAGAGTTTCTATATAAATCAAAGTAATTTTTTTCATGGTTTTGATTTGAGGAAGAGAGGTTGCAATTAAGGAAATTAATGATTGTTCTACCAAGCTGTCATGCTCATATAGGCTACTAGCATCCTTAGGTAACCTCTAAATGGGGAAGGGTAATTCAGGACACCTTCACTTTAGATTTCGAGTACAGTGAGTTTATTAGTTGCTACTATTGTGGTTTGAAGCAGTCTGAAAGAATATGTTAAGAATTCTTTCTGGTAGGTAAAGTGACCCTTGGGACACAAGACTAGAGCACTGTTCTCAAGCTGGTGGTGTGAGCCCAGTGGCTATTTAAAGTATCCAAAGGAGTAGAGGATCTCCAAGGTGATATCCTTTGCAGAAAACAGCTGGTGGTCCGAACTAATGAACTAGGCTCTCTTCTTCCATATAAATGTTCTAGTGTCTGAAACATGTCACTTAAAATTATATAGACTGATTGCGTACTCAAGGCCAGATTAATCAATGCATTTTGGCTCCTTTATTCTGTCTGATGCCTTGGTAGATGTCTACTCAATGTACTTGAGAAATGCATTCTGGCTATCCTGCATCCTTTATTGTAGCCCTGTGAAGGTCCAAAAGCACCCTTAGGAAATTTTCAGGAAAAATATTTGTTGTGGTTGCTTGTTGTTCTCTTCTCTCATCCTTTATAGCCCAGTAGTACAGCAAAGTTAGAATTCTGGGGAGGAAAATTTAAACAAATATAGAAGTTATTCTGTCTTGGAAGGATGTGTGCTTTTAGAGTAATAATAAAATTAATAATATTGATACTGCACTTCAGTCCTTTGAAATGTTTTCTAAAATTACTAGATATGTCAATCAAAGTTATTTTGTTTCTGAACCACAAAATCAGATTATTACAAGACCTTTATACAATCATCTTTACTGTTGCTCTTTAACAGTCTTCTGTTGTAAGCGCTTTTTAGTGAATGTGTAAGAAACCCCATTTGTTTTCCAAGCTTTTCCTCTAAAACAAGACTTTATTCTGTCTCTACATTTTAATATTAGTTCTGTGTTTGCACGTTGTTACTAACCTTTCTGACTGATTATATGGCAATAATATTTATCATTTTTATTTGTTGTCTAATTTTAGTAGTAGATTATAAATATATTAGTCAATAACTTGTGTGGTAATTAAATAATACATTACATATTTTCCATTATTAGGTTTAATTTGAATAATCAATTAATGTATGTCTTCTAATTTATTCCAAAATTGTGGGCTTTTTTGTGAAACTCTCTATCCCGAACTTCAAGATTTCTCAGAAATTTATGTCATATCAGTGGATCTGCAGTTAATGCTAGTTTAACTGTAATCAATGCATTAGTGGCAGTACAAGTAACTAGAAATACAATATTTTTACATTTTTACATGAGTTTTTGGTTTAATAGTTACATGAAATATTTAATAAGTTTTGAGCAAATGGAGTTCACGGTGAAAAGGTTATATTACCATGGAGGTAAGAGTGAGTGTATTTCTCTGTAATTTAAACAGAAATAGATATACTATCTTTATCTCTAAATCTGGCATTGTATATTTAAGAAATTCAAGACCAAGATTATACTTAAAATAAGCCCCAGATTTTGTCAGGTAATGAACAAGCAAGCTAAGGAACAAGAGAGGACTTTCAGTAGCTCCGGCTGGAGCCATTGGTGCAGAGTTTATTCCATTCGGTCTGATGGTGGAGTGTCTGTTCCACATTTCCCCTTGCCATTTCCTCCTATCTTTACCCCAGCTACTACTACTGATGTGAAAAGAATGCTTTTAACAGTGCCCATTTTATGTATATGAAACGCCTTTACTCTGCCCTGTCATAGTGCTGTGAGAGTAAAAGGCAACAGAAACATATTTCACACAGACAAAAAAGTTTCTCTATAGGTCAGATCATTTAAATTAAGATGACAAATATTAAAATGTTTAACCACATTTTTATGCTTATGGTATGTTATTAGTACAAAAGGTCACCACAATAGAGAAAAAATCTTTTTTTTTCTGATTCAATACACCTGAAAATCAGGAATTCTGAGGGTATTGGCTTAAGTGCAGAAAATATAATGGTCCTTTTGCATTTTGTTTGTGAGTTTAAATATAATTTCTAATTGCTTTACTCACTGCATTTGAAGTATTTACCAAGTTAATAGAAATTTCCAGTTACCAGGAGGTTTATAGCTTAACCGCATAGATGAGAACAGATCAGAGTTGGCAACTCATCAGTAAGTATCCAACGGCCCAAATCTGTTAGGAAATGCCTGTTCTGTCATGTCTTTATAGGGTTATAGTCTTGCACTTGTTTATGTGATACTTCTATGTGCTATCCGTGTATGTGTTCTTAATATCTGTATGTCTGAAGATCAAGTAAAAAAATACCTACAGAAGTATAAAATTCTTGCACCTTGCCCACATCAACGTAGGCTTGACAAAGACTTGTGAAACTCTGCTAATTCCATTTTAGAAAGCCTTTGTGCATAAATACACACAGGATTAATAAAATAATATTTAGTATTTGAGCCTTAAAAAAGATCTCATTGTATCCTGTAGAAACAAAAAATAAAAGCAACCAATGTCTACCATGCAGCTATGAAGGGGGAAAAAATGCTTCACTGTTATTTGCCTGTAATTGGCTTTGAGCATCACAATGCATGCGTAATTGGGTCTGTACTTGTATTCTTCAAGGGTTCTGTGCTATTTCTACTTGAACCCATTTTTGATATGGTTCAGCTCAGCAGTGCCAGCTACCTCTTGTTATGCAGTTGAAAAACTGTGGCCATTAAAAATAGGATACAGTGTGATTTTGTTTTGCAGCACTGCATGGAAAATCAGTTGCTGTTCATAACAGCTCTGTGGTTGGTTGATTTAAAGCAGGAGGGTGACTTCGAATTGACAAGCAGGCAGTTCATGAAAAAGGATATTGTATCTTTAAGGCTTTCTGACTGATTGTGTTTAACTGTGCTACTCAGCAGGCAGTAATTAGGCGGTAGCTTTGCTGAGAAACTTAAAGCAGAGGCTGTGTTGCTCTGTGCTCTTGAATAAAAAAAAAAAAGGCAAAAAAATTCTGGATTTGAACAAATGGGATTTTTACTGTTTTTTAACCAGTATGGGAGCAAACAGAAAGCAGACCCCTAGAGGCTCCTAAAGTTATCTTCCCATGCAGATAGTCTCTAGGGAGCTGTGGTGCTTGTGAAAGGAGGCAATGAGAACCATTATGGAAGCACATGACACTATTGCTGAAGGTCAGAGTGGTATTGGAATAAAAGAGAAGCTGCTGATACAAAATGACATGGCTGCTGCATCTTCTGGGCCAGTTCACAATTTTGATTGGAATGTAGCTCAAATGCATCGTGAACATGATTAATAAATAAAAGTACGTAATAATGATGATGGTTGAACTGGTGCTTCCCCAGATTGCTGCAGAGCAGAAGACAATGGGAATCTCAGATAAAAGGCAGCAAACAAAATACGCAGTTAATGCTACTGCCTGAGGAACAGTTTGATTTGAAAATACAACTGTAGTTTTGTGAACTGCACACTGCAGTACACCATTGCAAACACTGAATGCATGAATAAGTTGTTAACCTTCTCTTTTTGAGCATTACAATAATGTAACAAATTGTGGACAGGAGTACCGCAACACCAAGATATGGTTTTGTCATGAATAGCATAGGAGTTTCGTGGAAGCACTCTTCTTCCCCCTCACACCTCTACTTTCTATTGCTCCTATTACGATGTTTGTGCTTGGACATGTAATCAGTTAATGGCAATTGCCATTTATTTATACTACAGCCTCTCTAACAATGTGTGCTGGTTTTGACTGGGATAGAGTTAATTTTCTTCATAGTAGATACTATGTGGCTATGGTTTTGATTGGTGCTGAAAACAGTGATGGTAGTACAGAGATGTTTTAGTTACTGCTGAGCAGTGCTTACACACAGTCAAGACCTCTTCTGCTTCTCACACCATCCCACCAATGAGTAGGCTGGGGGGTGCACAAGACCTTGTGAGGGGACACATCTGGGACAGCTGACCCCAACTGACCAAAGGGATATTCAGTACCATATGATGTCATGCTCAGCATATAAAGCTGGGGGAATAAGGAGTAAGAGGAGGGGCATTCGGAGTTATGGCATCTGTCTTCCCAAGTAACCATTATGCATGATGCAGCCCTGCTTTCCTGGAGATGGCTGAACACCTGCCTGCCCATGGGGAGTGGTGAATTAATTCCTTGTTTTGCTTTGCTTGCATGTGCAGCTTTTGCTTTACCTGTTAAACTGTCTTTATCTCAACCCCTGAGTTTGCTTGCTTTTACTCTTCTGATTCTCTCCTCCATCCCACCATGGGGAAGTGAGTGAGCAGCTGCATGGTGCTTAGTTGCTGGCTGGGGGTAAACAACACCACCATGTTTTAAAAAAAAGGTAGTTCATTTGTTTACTTCATGCCATATACTGCTGGAAAATTAAGTCATCCATAAGCTATCACAGCATAAATTAAGCTTATGTTTTGTTTTGGCATCAGGTAGGAGATATCACCAAAGGGTCACATTTTAAGTGTGATGAGCATTATTTTCACAGCATAGCGTAAGCTTCTTTGTGAGGTTCAGTAAAACTCTTTTGATGACTAGGCTCTGATTCTGAATGGAACTGCTCTCTGTAGTTCTGACACCAGTTCTGATAACTTTGAGGTAAAGTCATTAAAGTCAGCCTCCTTCAGCAAACTCTGCGGTTTGATAAATCTTTTTTATTTTATCTGCTTCGTTCACATGTTGATAAGAAAGTAAATTAGTGTGTAAATTGGCAAGAACAGTGTACTGAGCAACTTGTTTTTTCACAGGACCATTGTCCTGAGGTTTGTAGTTTTTAAAAAGGTTTGAACTAAATAAATTATGAAAACTTACCACAATTCTCTGACTGAATGTTCATGAGCCAGAACTGCTTTACAATTACAGCGGGGCTTGCAAGAGCAAGATGGATTCAATGCCCCTGCCTAAAATTCACCTGTCGTTATTTCCTGTTTTCAAGGTCCATCTATTTTGTGTACTTCATAAATGGTTTTTGAAACTGGGATATAAAGAACATCAAGGATTAAATAGTCAAAATGTTTTTTTTTCAAAGTGACAATGAGCTTAACGAGTTAATGACAGGGGTTTTTCCCCCTAGTATTAAATTCTTCAAAACTGTAGCTGTATAGGACACTATTCATAGGGACTTAACATAGGGAGAGAAATGATTACATTAAGTCAAATAAAATGAATAATTCATGACATCACCTTTTGTAATCCTGGTGCTAAGCATAAAACCAGTGGTTTATTTTTCAGCAAAATGTTTTTTCACCATTTCAGATAGCATATAATACAAAACAATAACTGCATACATAATGTGAAAAGCCTACAGGCAAAGAGGGTCCTTCCTGGTTCTTCTGGCTTCATCTGGGGTGTCGCAATATCCATGCTTTGAGGCAATGCCTGCAAGTGCCCATCTTCCTTTGGAATCTTCTGGGGCCAATGGAGTGTCTGTCTTTTAATTTGACTGTAAAATATTGCCCCAGCTCTTTACCACAAATTTGAAAATCAATTTTTATATCTTGCTAAAACTGTGTACCTCTCATTTATGTCTATGGTTAGTCTACTGAGAATAAACAACTCAAAGTGAAAAGTTTTTCTGTGTTTTTCTGTTACATCTTTACCCCTCTCCCCCTCTCTCTCACACATACTTGTGCACATGTCTAGACACAGACACACTATATATATGTGTATGTATATACACACGCATGCATGTATATACATATATATTTATGCAATGTTTATATAGGTAAGAATACAGCAGCTGTACATTGTATAAAGATAACATAATATGAAATTTACCCTTTTTTCCAAAGTAACAACCTTTTTTTTGTAACATTTGTCCACACCTTTTCTGACCTGGATTCTTTTGTTTGTTTTGTTTTCATTTTTTGGGGATATGTGTGCAACACAGTTGTGGTTTAACCCCAGTCAGTAACCAAAGACCACATAGCTGCTCGCTCAACCTCCCTGCCCTGTGGTGTGATGGGGGAGAGAATCAGAAGGGCAAAAGTGGGAAAGCTCATGGGTTGAGACAAGAGTAGTTTAATAGTTGAAATTAAATAAAATAAAAATAAATAAATAAATAAA
>NW_010509612.1:0-3158 GCF_000687285.1 Phaethon lepturus
TTTCTTGTAAACAGGCGTCACATTGGCAAGCAATACACCTAGCAATGTTTTATCCATTAGGACAAGATGCTGCGGTTACTATTTGGTCAAAGAGTACACAGTTCTGAAAGATGGTATCAGTGCAGGTTACATCAATTCTAAAGTGTCTTCAGTCCCAAGGATGTGGTATTTGGAAATTAATTTTGAAAAGCTGGTCAGAACAACCACCACCACACAAACTGTCATGGTTTAGCCCCAGCCGGCAAATAAGCACCACGCAGCCACTCGCTCACTCCCCCCTCCCCAGGTGGGATGAGGGAGAGAATCAGGGAAAAAACCTCACAGGCTGAGATAAAAACAGTTTAAAAGGACAGAAAAGAGGTTAATAATAATAATAAATATACAAAAACAAGTGATGCACAATGCAACAATTGCTCACCACCTGGTGATCAATAGCCCATCCTCAAACAGCAATTCCTACCGCCTGGCCAACTCCAGTTTATATATACTGGGCATGACGTTATATGGTAGGGAATATCCCTTTGGCCAGTCTGGGTCAGCTGTCCCGGCTGTGCCCCCTCGCTGTGCCCCCTCCCAGCTTCTTGTGCACCTCCCCACTGGCAGAGCATGGGAAGCTGAAAAGTCCCTGACTTAGTATAACCACTAAAACTACTTAGCAACAACCGAAAACATCAGTGTGTTATCAACATTATTCTCATATTAAATCCAAAACACAGCACTATCCCAGCTATTAGGAAGAAAATTAACTCTGTCCCAGACAAAACCAGGACACAAACACACACACACAACCACAAAACCACAACAACCTAGGACAAATAAGTCAGTGAAGCAACAGCAAGACTTCCAGTATTATTATGAAATTTAAATAATTTTGGACTATTAGCTACAATGTCTAATTTCTTTAAGTTTTATTCCACTGTTAGCACCTTCATGCTATTAATTTTCAGAAGTCACTGATAACCATAAAAGTTTAACAGATTCATGGTATTGATTCAAAAAGTTAAAGAAATTTAAACTCAATAACATCAAAGTTTTATTAAGCAGACATCTTTATTGCAGCGCTGGACGCATGGGGGATATTGCCTCCTAACATGCGTGTGTTGAAACAGAAGTTCATCCTTTATATACCTTAAAGACATGAATATTCACACATTTTCCAAGAAATCACTGCCTCCTTGCTTATCTACTACATTTACGTAATGCTGGCGTTGCAAAACTACACTACGCATGCGCAGGGGTCTCGGGTGGTCGTCGGTGGTCGTTTGGGGAGTTAGTCCCCTAACTCCTTTTTCCCTTTTATGGTCACAGGTCTCTTGAGGATAGTTTCTTCTCCTTGGATGTTTGCCCCTTCTGTTGTCCAGCCAAGCAGTTCCTTCTTATCATCCTTGTTTGAGCACCCCTGCCAGTCTGACCCTACGCTCAAGGTTAAGATATCTTCTCTGTTCTCTTTAATCTCTCAGTCCTTGCTCTTAACTCTTTGTTCTAATTTTCATGAGGCCTGCTTTCCTCGTGATTAACCTTCTATACATAGTTACAATGTTAGCATTGAGGCAAATATAGCCTAAGGACTATGAGAGTAGGCCGTTAAACATAATCACATGGTTATTAGGCTAAAGAATTCTATACTAAAGTTAAACTAATCATGTAATCAATAACCTTCTATATATTAAGAAATTTGCAAAACTTACAGTTGATTAGTGACACATGCTAAAACCTTATAATTGTTTTAGATCCTTGTTTCAGTATCAAGAAATCAATTAATAAAGACTTTTTTTCCTGCTTTCCTTTCACAGAATCACAGAATCATTAAGGTTGGAAAAGACCTCTAAGATCATCAAGTCCAACTGTCAACCCAATACCACTATGCCCACTAAACCATGTCCTGAAGTGCCACGATGACCTAACAGGTCAGTTCAAAGCACATTATTTGATGCAACTGAGACCATCTTGAAAAACAGGTAAAATTACATCTACAGAAAATAAGAATACCTGATATTAATTATTAATTCTACCTGCAATAGTTTCACTTTGGATCTTTCTTGCTCTAATGCAACATGAAGCATAGTTACCTAAAAACATATAGAATGTTAATTTATAAAATATGCTTTACATCCACAAGTTTACCAAATCAAAATAGTTCTCTGTTAGTATAGTGTTGGACAAACAGGCAATACATGCTGGCTTCAAGAAAGATTAACACTATGATTGTACATGAAGTGAAAGTACAAGTAAAATATTGCATAATGACAATTCTTTCCCAAGCAACATTCATTGGTCTACCTCTATAATGTTATATGAAAGTTTTGGACTCTGCATTAATTCCTGCCATAGTGCACTTAACTGATATAATATGCAATACAGATGATCTTATTACATTACCCTCAAAATATAGTAGTGTTTTATGATACTAGGTTTGTGCAAGTTAAGGACTTAAAACTAATAGTCACTGCAAACCAAAAACAGACACAAAAATTTTGCATGTTCTCTACTACAATGGCTTATTAACAGTTATGTCCATAAATAATTCACTGCTCAGTTAAGTTGGTAAACTAGCCATTTTCAGACTTGAGACTAGAAAGCAAAAAAATGGAAAGAAGCACCTTCTTCTGCAGTATCTTTCTGGGCTTCCTAAGCTTGGGTTACCAAATGAAATTCTTAAAGTGCTGTTGAGGGCAAAATCCTTTCAGGCGTGCTCAAGTATGTCTTTCCAGAAATTGCTCTAAATGTATCATGGTGGAAATTTACATAATACACATCCTCTGACACATAATGCCTGGCTAAGCATGAAATGTAACACTTTTTACTTATTAGTCAACCCATGCATGTGTGCCCCAATAAATTGCATCTTTGAAAACAGTCATGAAATTTTATATTAAGAAATCCTCGCTTACCTGTAAGGTCAGTTCATTTTTGACACTTTGCAATTCATCAACTATAGGAGTATTTCTGCTTTCTCTTTCACTGCAGAGAGAGAAGGAAACTGAGTGTGAAGATTTTTCTGGATTTACAGCTCTTCATCTGCAACAGCACTGTGATATTGCTCTACTTCACTGTTTTAAACTATCTCCCATTTTCACTGAGAGAACAGTAGATGTTAATTAAAAAACCAACCATTGGTTACTTGTGCCAATACAGAATCACAGAATCACTAAGGTTGG
>NW_010509613.1:0-215 GCF_000687285.1 Phaethon lepturus
CAGCCCCTCAGCAAACCCAGCTTCTCCCAGGGCGGGGGCTGCAGCGCTTCGGAAGCGACGGGGTGTCCTGCAGGAGCCAGATGTCTGGATAAATGCAGACAGGTGCCTACTGATGCACAGGGACACTTCCCTTCACCTAAATAAATAAACCAAGCTGATTTTAGCAGCAGCAGGCACTTTCACACTTCAGATTGGCCTGTGATTAGACTGTCTCG
>NW_010509613.1:244-24867 GCF_000687285.1 Phaethon lepturus
ACATCACATTTAGTTCTTGCTAATATTTGGATCATTTGTAAAATTTCATAGAGAAGTACAGAAAACAGTGTTGCTCATAAGGCACTAATTACAAACCGGGGAAGGGGAAGTCTAAGAAGTCAGTGCACTTGGCAACAGGGCCACCAGTGGGTATGTTGTGAATCAAATACCACCAGAAAGGTGCATCAGGCGGGGCCGAGGCATGTGTAGTACACTGCTACAATACCAGTGAGAACACAGGTAGTCACACCAACACTTCAGGTGTTTTATTAAGGCCGAGCAAATAATGTAAAAATAACCATCAATAATTTAAGCAACGATTCCCCGAAACACTGAAGGATCTAAATTATTAAACAAATGCTCGTAGGCTAATTTATTGAGCTGGATCTATAACATGAAAAATTATTGCTCGAACAATTTGAGTGACAAATTATGGATATTATTGGACCGCAGTTAAACAGTACACAGATGTGTCGCTTATTTCTCAGACATATTCACTGCTGTGAGCATGCTCATGGCTGTCACACACCTGTCTGCCCTGCACGTCCCAGCTGGCGTGCCACCCCGGCGTGGCACACCGTCTCCTGCTGCCATAAACACGCTGTCGAATCAGTCTAAATGATGCTGGTTATATTGATTCATGTTTATGCTAATCTCGCTGTTAGCTGGTTGACACCAGTAAGAGGTGTGAACACAGCTGTGTGGCCATTCCAGATTCTGTTTATCCTGAATGAGGCATTTGGGTTCAGCTGGCGCTGTCTGCTCCGACACTGCGGGGAAGGCGGGGTCCTTGGTGCAGGCAGGTACTACCACATTGCTCAACAGCGTACTGGATTACCATCTTATCTTACAGACATTTTTCCTGAAGCTTTGGGCATCTAATTGCGACTGGAAGACTGAAGAAAATCTTCTTTGAAGGCTCTGCAACTACTTTTGTCTGAACTGTAGTGTATGGCTGTTTTCTAATTTTGTCAAGCACAGGCTGCTTGCAATTGATACAGAAAGAAGGGAAAAAGGAGAAGATAGAAGGAAGGAAAAATGGCATGGTAAGGTGACTGGAGCACTAACTGAGCTTTCGGATATGTGAAGAATATTCATCTCTTCATATAACTTTCAGATGTTTTTCCAATACAAACACTGATAGTCACAACAAACCAACAATAATTAATCAAGGTAGCCAAGCTATTTCCTCCTTACTCATTTGTAGAGTGCGACATAGATGTTTACACAGCATTCAGTAAAAAACATAGATAGCAAGAACATGTTGAAAATCCAACACTTTCATGGTATTCACCTCGTTTGCTCTTGAACAGACAGCATTCTTTATAAAACAGCAAACTGGGCAACACGGGAACCTACAAATTATAACAGACTCTTGCAAAAGAACTGACGCTTTATCTTAATGTACATCTGCAATTATAGAGGTTGTGAGAAAGCTGCAAAATAAACCGCAACCCTGGAGGACCTCGTTCTGCACATCTAACTGAGGGGAGCTGACAAAAACCTCTTTATATGAAGCTCAGAAAGCACTGAAAATTGAAAAACAGACTTGTATGTTCTTTGTGCATCCAAGCAATTTCCCAGAAAGGTTTCAAGTTTGAGAGTTAGCTTTTGTACTGAAAAGAAAAGAGAGATAGCAACCTTTACAGTGAGTGACAGCTCTGCAAAAACATAATACTGTGAGAAAACAGATTATATTACATATTGCATCATGAGGTGGTTTAATTAATTAGACAATATTAGTTTCTGTTGACATCAAGTATTCTTACTTTACCAAATCAAATCATAGACAGTTTCACAATCAGAACATGTTTTTCACCAGAGGAAAAAATAGGTAATCATGCTTTAACATCATGGCCCAGATTCTCAGTTTGTATTTCCCTGTATTCTGCGAGATTCGTGGAATGCATTTTACCTTGGACCTCCACCAGCCAGGACTTCCTCTGCATTCAGAGAATTACAGTTTCTTCATGTTACAAGAAAAAACAAGCTGTGTCAGAGCTGCGAGTTGGGTGCTCCATCTTCATCAGTATAATTTGTTGGCTAAATAGTGTGGTCTGGCAGCTAGGGAAAGGCCTGGGAGACATGTCTCCTGGGTTATGTGCCCATTTTTGCTACCAGCATAGTTCACAAACACTCAGCAATCCCATACCCTTCCTGTGCCTCTGTCTCCTGCTTTATGAATAAGGCCAATAATAACTTTAGCTTTGTAAGGAATTTGGGGAGCGATGGGTAAAAGGTGTTATCTTCATCGTATAGATTATCATCGTTATTACTAAAAAAAATGGTTGCAATATGTGGAGGAAGGAATCTTCCTAAATAAAAGGTTTAGTAGATTAAGTGTTTTGGATCATATGGCAGAGGAAGTTTTGCACAGTAACGATTCAATTGACATAAATTCATAGAAAAGTAGAGCTGGGAAGGACTCCAGTTACACTCCCATGCTATAAAGCCATATCAAGCACAACCACGGCATCCCAGACAGTGTTTATACAAGGACAGGGACACAGGGATAGGGAAGACATGGTTGCCACAATGATCCTAAGCAATCTATTCAGACACTAACTACCTCTGCAGCTAGAAAAGTTTTCCTCCTATCTAACTGTGCTTACCTTTAGTTAACTGAATTACATCTTATCCCACTCTTACTGAATTTGGCAAGCAATTTATTCTTGTGTTTTGTTCCAAGAGTAGCTAGTGTGTCCCTTTTCAGTCCTCATTTTTGGAGTCAGAGTACATCCAGATCCTCACAAGCTGCATTTTCTCTCGTTATTATCTCTGATCTTCTTTGGACTTTCTTTTATTTGTTTACAACTTTAAGTGCTGAGTTGAAGCGTAGAAAATTCACTCCAGTTGAGAAGCCCCACCCGAGCAAATACAGCAGTTACCTCCCATGACATTCACTTGATGGTCCTGCTAATATTTGAAGGCATAACGTTGCCATTTTCGCAACAGCCTTGCACTGTTGGCTCCACAACAACCCTGATGTCCTGTAGCAGAACCACTGCACACCCATTTTGCATTTTACACTGACCTCTTGCTTTGTAACTGTAGTATATCACATCTGTCTTTATTAAATGTCATTTGCTCATTTTTAGTTTTTTTTTTTCCAATCTAGAAAAGCCTTCCTTTTTTTTTTTTATCCTGTCCTCCAAAAACCAGGCAATCTTTTTCAGACAATTTTGTAGGTGCACCGTTTATTCCCTCATCAAAATTACAACTGAAAATACTGTATATAGAGAGCACTCAAGTACGGACTACCTTAGACGTCAACAGAACATCAAATTATTGATGACACCTTTCTGAATACAACTTTTTGGCAAATTATGAATCAAACATAATGCACATCATATGTCCTTAATTTGCTCATCATGAGGAAGAAAGTTATATTGGCATGAGACAGAGAACACAGAATAACTATTCTTTAAATGAAAGTCTATTACCATGTTAAAAATAAGGACTATTTTCATTATATTTTCATTTTAACCTTAAAGAAAGGCAGAAATAAACAGAGTTGAAGTAATCCATTACTGTTTGTATACTTAATCGCAAAGCTCCCGTACTCTAGTGGCCAGTACTTCCACTGCCACTGAATTTTTAAGGTTTTTTTTGTGCATGGGAGTGTATTCCAATTAATTTTAAATCTAACATGCCCCTGAATTTGGGCTGGCCCTGGTTTAGGGCTAGCCATGTCTTTAATCTCTGTCAATCTCTCCTGGGGCGTTTAGGTGGCCAGTATCCCGTCTTCACCCCCTTATAGCAAAATCTTGTAGCTCATCCCTCGCTCTTGGGGCAGCACCCTCTCCCCTGACAATGCATTTGCCTTACGGGCTCAGCCTGGCACGGCTGCCTTGAAAGACATCCCTTTGGGAGCTGTGACCGCGTTGATCCCAAAACAGGCTTTTCATAATAGCATCACTAATTTCTATAGAGGTTACTGCAGTGAACAACCCACACTCCAAGAGGGAAGAAGGCTCCTCTGGTTCTGTATCCTGGGGTGGGGGCCTGTCGGGTGCCCCATTCAGCCAGGGGCTGGGTGCCAGGGCTGGGCAGGGAGCAAAATGCCTTCCATCTCCACACCCCTCTTAGTGGGACTCAGGCTTATCTGCCCTGCATGGGCGCAAACAGCGCTGGCATCTTCAGCAGCAGGTGAAGCTTCACATTGCCAAAAACAGGAGCCCAACTTAAACTTCCCAGTCCATCCCCATTTCCAAAGCTGTGGGTGCCTTACTGCTCCCACTGGGTGCACTTTGCATTACAGAGCCGTGGCCATACAACATGGCAGTGTTGGAGAGGGAAGCAACTGCTGGCACCGGGGCACATACTCTACTAACCAACCTGGTCCACCTTTGTAAGTGCAGGAATTACATGCCTGTACAGAACAACTTCCACTGGTGACAGAGGCATGTGCAGAGAAAGTCAGTTTGTCAGTACAGTCCTTTCCCCCTTGTAGTGCTAATGTGGTTTGTGCCTGCATCCAGCATCCCTAAAACCCAGCTAAAACCATCTGCTTGCCTTTCTCCTTTTGACATTGAGTGTAAAACACCTACATGGCAGAATCTGATTCCTGTTTTGCACTGATTTAACATCTAGTGGAGGCACTGGAGAATCAGGGTCTCCTCCAAAAATGTACCATCTCACAACAGTGGTGATTTTAAAACCTTAATGTGGTAGGTACAAAGCAGCTTATAACGTGCGAAGTGCAATCATCACATTTCCATGCTAAGCTGCTAGCGCTAGGCAAATGGATATTCAGCTCCCCCAGTCCTTCCCTGGTAACAAAGGAGAAAGACACACCTAGAGAAAACAACGGAGCAAGCTGTTTTTGGATACCACATTAAGGCTAAATGCCGCCCTGCCTCTGCTGAAGACCTTCTGAACATTGCAGCTGAGTCAATAATGTCTTTTCAAATTGCCTTATGCTTTTGCAGGCAGTTGCCCAAGCCAACCCTTGGAGCAATCAATCTCAGCCCATGGAATCTGTTTTCTGCGGGCTGCTTGCTCTTAGCCACGAGGTACGCTGCCGCTGGCTCTGTGTTGGCATAAGAAGTGAGCACCCTGCAGCAGACGTGCTAGGGACTCCCTTTGGAAAGACAACTTTGGGACAGAGGAGTGGCTGTTTTTCACATTTGTCATGTGGAACTGCTGAAATCCTTGTGGGCTGGAGCCTGAGCCTCCCCACACCACAGGGGTTTCTTATGCTCAGGCAGTAGATTAATGCAAAGACTGCTCTCAAAGACCTCGTCTACTCTGCAGGTGCTTCACCGTGGCTGCTGCTGCACATCAAAGATCTTGCAAGGACCAGGGGAATAACAAAACAGTGTTTTTAAGTGGTTTGCTCATTGTGGATGTGCAAAATTTGCCTTTAGTACAAGCACATCCCACATGCAAGCCGGCCAGCTGACCAGGGAAGTGCCAGTCGGTAGGTGCAAACATTTTGCCCTATGTAAAACTCACCATTAGGCTGCTCCAAAAACTTCTCTTGAATGTGTTTTCTCCTCTAGTCCTATGGCTGCAAAGAGCACCTTGTGCATTTCCCTAACTTTCAGTCAACCTCCACATGGCAGTTAAGCCCATAGTGTGCAATTAATTTCAGTCACCAAGACCCACCTGCAAGAGCTGACAGGTCAATATGCCCTGGACATACCTTATGATAAGGACAACAAGCCTTTGGTTTTGCTGCTTGTGCTTCCTCCAAAGCTGTTGTACTTTTCAGATGTGTTAGTTATTACAGCTGTTTGATCAAGGTAGAGGAAAATGAAAACACTTTGCCATCAATCACAGCCAGTGTATCACAGCCATTTTGAGCTAATGTTTTTGCCGTTGATGGAAAAGCTTGACCCTTTGAAAATGCTGAGATGTCTCTGGCAGAGAGAGCAGAGGATCTCCCAGGGTCCTTCCAGCCTCACAGATCTCCGATTCTGTGAATAATGAAGTAACTTCCTGAAGGCAGTCGCACTGCATGCACGTACAGATGTGCTTAATTCATGAGATTGCCCATTAATAATAAAGCAGAACATAGCTATAGAGAGAATATCGTACTTATTACCAACAACTCTCCAGAGATCTCTGGGGTGCAGGATTCTGCTTCTCTTAATAAATAATACATAACCCTGTTATTTCTATAATATTATGCCACTAAAGAAGGTCTCATTTAACCAGCTCTGTTCATCGCCTTTCACCTGCTGTTTAATTGTTGTGGTTTGTTTAGAGAGGATTACTTATCTCTCCTTGCCTCCTACATAAAACAAAGACAATCTCTTTTCTCTTGACTGTTACAACACTCGTTTTTCCAAGGGGACAACATTTATATTGTACCTGATATATTATCCAACATCTAAATGAAAGCTTGAACTTGGGCAACACATCTCCGCAGACCATTCATCATGCTTCTGAATGCTTACACTAAATGTGTAGTTTAAGTTGCTTTTTATTAACACACTGCACTGTGTCCTCTCTCCCATAAGAGAACTAGCAATATTGAAGGAGAAAAACTAGAGCCATTGCCCTTTTTAGCTGCTCATGCTTGAAAAGGTGGTAGCATACCAAGATGACATAAGATAAAAATAGGAAATTTCAGAAAGCTAAATTCTCTTCTTCTTTAACCCTGCACAGACTTTTTCGATTTGAGGTGAGGAAGGCAGAGGTATATGAGATATGTTCAGAGAATAATTTGACTCATGCTGTACAGCACAATCTCATTTGATTTGGGTGTCTGGGAGTGCAAGACCATTGTGTTGCCATGCAAAAAACAGTGGCAACCCTTACCTTATGACACTTATCTGACATGAGTAGGATAGACACAGGTCTGGAGTAGGAACCTGATAATTTGCTTCCCTTTTCAGGGAACTATTTCTTTAAACAACTGATATGCTTTGACATGGTGTCAGATAATATCAGGGCATTTCCCATAAACAAATTTCACATATGTGTGAGATGCTGTCCATGACAGGCTCACAACTGAACTAGATAAATATTTAAATTATTTAAATATTTAATTTATGGGTTGTTCACAGATCTCAATTTCAATTCTCTCAGCTTGCCCCACATAATCCAGTGTGCCTCCTCCTCTTCTCCACAACTAATTGTCTGCAGCCTAAATGTATAGAGAAGGTCTGTATTTTGTGCACTTACTCGCAAGGGCTTTATCAATGAAGAAAGTTCTCCTGTTTGGTTTTCACCAACGTTACTCAACACCAAGACAGAATACACTTCCAAATCATAACCATGCTGTTATTTGAAAAGTGCTGTTAGAAAAACTAAACATAAAAAATGTATTATCTCTCTTCTAGGAGCTGATCTCAATCTCCCATCAGGCAACGGAAAAAATTCTGTTAGCATAAGTGGGGCAGAATCAACACTTTAGGTATAAATGTGGGCTTTTCTCCATTTCCGATTTCTGTCTGTATGGCAGGGCTCCCCTTTTCTCCTGACTTCTGCTTAAGATAACAAGGAGTTCCTCTGAGCTTCACTCAAGGAGATTTTAAACATCCCTCATAAGTGATATATGACTACTGGTTTCAAATTCCCCCAAGAAAACTGGGGGGGGAAAAAGTCTGAACAAAATCCTCCATGTTTAAACATACTAGTGTGTTTAAAATAACCACACACCATGAAGCTAGAAGTAGATGTTGGCAACGCTCAAACCAATCGGATATTTTACAATGGGCTCCAGGAATCGTGATAACTGGATAGATCAAGAATCACCTGTGGTGAAAAAGTCTGAGTATAGGTAAAAGAGCATGTCATGCTAACAGTTCACACGATTTCTGACATTTGTTTAGCTCTGCCCTCGTGAAAAGCGAAGAGCCCAATCCGGTCACAGCCAGCAACTGGACGAAGTTGTGTAAGCTGTGACAGCAGCAATTGTTTTATGATCTGCAGGTGGGGATGCCCGGCGAGCTCTGTCCTGCAAGCGTGGCCACACTGGCGCGGAGAGGGGACAGATCAGGCCCAGAGGCTCACTGCTGCTGAAAAACTTGCCACGGACACTTTGGGAAATCCCGCTTAACTACCCGCTTCTGCAGCTTGCAAACCCACTCTACCGATTGCCTCACGCCTTGCGAGTGACAAAACAGGCACCAGTTTGATGCCACCGTGGGGACAAGCTGCCGATACGCCAGGCCAGCACTGTGCTGGAAACACACCGCAAGCAGAATTTCGAGCTAGATCTAGATGTGAACGGATCAATCTGTTAAACAAAGATACCTAAACCAGACCCAAAACAGCACTGAGGGGCTTCAGTACTGCATACACTGGTCCCAGGTGCCCATCTGCAAGAAAACAATTTTTCAAAAAAACAGTCTAACCTGCTGAGGCACTTGAAATACCAAAAGCACTTGCAGCTTCTGGTGAAAACATCCTTAGGCAACAGTAGCTGTGCTATCTTGCATGCCCAATAGCACTACTCTCTTGGCTGGTGTGACTATCTAGGTACCTATCTCCTTGCCTGTGGCTCTTTAGGTTTCAGAAATAAAGTGCCCCTATGTCTAAATCCCCTGAAGAGCATGATTTTTTATGCATACCAGAACACACCTAAGACAAACCGAGAGGCTACATCTATTCTAGTGAAGAAAATGGTTTCTCTAGCCCTCAGGGCAGCTAGCATGGCACGGTGTGCACTCATATGGCTTCACCCCACTTGCCTCCAAAGACAGGTGGCCATGTTCAAGCTGATCCCTGGGAAAGTGGCCGGCACAGGCTAACCCTGAGATGTTCCTGCCTCTTGCCTGCTGCAGCCCGGGCTCTCAAGGGCGAAAACCCTGCCAGGGCTCTGCTAATGGCTCAACGTTATGGATGGTTGCAAGCTGCTGCTCAGGTCTATGTCTGGCCCTGTTTAGCTCGTTAGTACAGACTCCCTGTCCTGAACGACTCCTACATTAGGGTGCTCCTGGCTTTGATCCAGACTGCGGGTTAGGGCATTTGCCTGGGAGCACCCTATCAGGGTGTGGAGAAATATAATTTCATTTCAGATCCTGTTTTTCTGATCTCATATATAAACAGATTCCAGATAGAAATTGGAGATTCACGTTTTGATTTTTGTAGTGCAGATGGAAGTGCCTGGAGGACACCACTTACAACAGGTAAACTGTCCCCACAGGTCCCTGCGCAGCTTCCAAGGCAAGGTTACCACTGCTGCTCTGTGGTGATTTCATCTGTTAAATTTGTTTTTGTTTTTGTTTTTTCCATTCACAGACAGATTAGAACTACAAGAATATGCTGAAATGGGCTGTGCTCATTCCCCACAGGATGGAGAAAGAGTTTTTCTTCTCAAAGATACTGCAACCTACCAACTCCTGCAGACTCCAGAAGGCACCTCTGTTTCCTAGTCTCAGGAAGGAGAAGTATGAAATTGGATCCTGTCTAGGAAGAATTTTGATTTTCTAATCTGTCCTGAGGACGGAGGCCTGCTCTCGAAGTCCTTGCCCTTCACGTCGTGCCTGGGAAGATCCACAAGTACTATGAACCCTGCAGAGATCGGCTGCTCCCTGGACTGTTCGAATGACAAACTGCTTGAGGGTCCAGCCTGAGGGATGGGGAGGGGTTCATAATAACTTCTTTCAGTGCTGCTGTGTTTCACTCTATTCTGCATAGCGGTTATGACAGAGAAAACTTCCCAGAGCTCCTTCTACAACAGCCTGGATTAATGAATAACCTCAGTCTGGCTAGAGATGTGGAAGTCCACCCTTGTGAGCTCATCTCAGCCGTTTGAGTTGAGGAGCAACAACAGTGATATTTTGGCTGGGGAGGGCTGGGAAGGAGGTGCAAAGATAAGAAAACAAGAGGATGGGAACAAGAAGGAGGAAAAGCAACTTCCTCCTGATTAGGAATGATTGGTGATGAGATGAGAAATGGGTTTGAAGATGGCATCCTTTTGTGGGACCAGGGCATGCAAGAGCGAGGAAAGAAAGAGGCCAGAGCCAAGTAGGCTTGCACATTTGTGAAGAAAAAGCTTCTTTATGCAAGTATTACTTTATTATTTAATGGCATGTTCTTGCATCTAGAGCAGGCCACCCTTTGCCTTTTGCTGATGAAGTCCCACTCCTGGCTTGCAGCAAGAGTAGAGAGGCAACCTAGCCCTTCCTAAAGGATGCACTTGATCACTGGCCTGAAAAGGAGGGAGAGAGCAAAAAGAAAAAATCTCAGAAAGACAGAATGAGAAAGGGAAGTCTTCAGACAAATGGCCCATATGAACCAAAGCTCATGTGTCTGTGTTTTAAGATCCTGGCTAGGAGATAAGGTCAAAAGGCAGATGGAAATGTAAGGTGCTTGAGGATGCTTGAGGTGAAAAAAAACCAAACCCTTGCCAATGGCAAAAAGCAGAAGAGGCAGAAGTGTGGAGTGGAGCTAGAAACAGGAGAGGGAATAAACGTGAGTGACGCACCTGGGAAATTCATGGCACTCCTGCCAGGCGCTCAGCAGAGCACGACCGCCAGCAAGAGGGCATGGGGCTGAGGATGACAGCGGAAAAACAGTGAGGGGTGAGCACAGAAAAGCGGCTGAGCATGGAGATCCTGGAGACAGAAGAGAGGCCAGTGCCCTCATAGACAGAAGAAAGCAGCACCGCGGGTGCAGAGGAAAATGCGCCCATGCACGCGTGCCTGTGCATTAGGCTCGAGCTCCAGCAGTCACCTCTCTGTGCCAGCACCATTTATTCCTTGTTTCGAGATAAAGCGAGTTGTGCAAGGCCAGCGTGGGCTGTTCTCCATACGAGGGCCCGGGAAGGAGCCGGTGGCGGCTGCCAGGGTGGTGGGGCTGCCCACGGTGCAGGTGCTGCTTCTCCCTGGGCTTAGCAGTTCCGCGGGGAAGGACCGCCGAGTCTGAGGCCAAAACTGAAAGGAAAGGTAGGTTGTCAAACCGAGCACCAAAGCTGTTAGGGGAAAAAAAAAATTGTCAGCAGTTCTTAAACAAATACCTTTCATAAACACGATGCCACTTGGACTGCATTGCTGGGAGCACGTGCGTGCGTTGCTGCCATTAGCTCACGTAGTTGTCTTCCAGAGAATCGGGGAGATGTGTGCTACCTGGGCCTGAACTTAAAAGATGGTAAGCACTCTCAACCCATGGCTGGCAGCTCCAGTAGGTACCATGTCCTCCATAGCACCAGGTCACCGCCGCAGACTGGCCTCTCCAGGGCTGGAGCCACACCTTTCGAGAGGGATGAATGACAGTCTCCCAAGAGCCATGCGCCTATGTGGCCAGTGAGCAATGTGGAAACATTAAGAGTATTCATGAGTCACCATTTTGTTATAAAGAGCCCGAAATCACAGAATTGGGCCCCAAAATTTTAGGTTAATTAGGCGATGGAGTAGTCTGGCACTTCTAGGAGAGCCTGCCTCTCTTCCCTCACGTACTGAGTGCCTTACTCCCCCCGGACTGACTTACCCTCGAAGGCATACATCTAGAGATATAGGTAGCAATATAGCCTCTGCTCCAAGGTGGCTCTTGGAGCACATGGTCACCAGCCATACAGTTTGGGCGACTCTAAAAATCACTGCCCTTTGCCAGCTAGCTCTACACTTTATTGTCATGCCACGTTATATATTAAAATGGAATGTAGTTAAGAGGGTTAATGCAAGCGATCTTTTTTCTTCCACCCTTCAGGACGTGTCACCATTACAGTCAGATTATCCTTGTTCGCCAGTCACCGAATCCTCCATACCGCGTGCTGCCGAGCCTCATTTCGCCTTCCGCTCTAATTCGGTCACATCGCATCGCTGCTGGCGCAGGTCAGCCCAGGTACCGGCGCGCTCCAGCTCTCCGGGGCGCGTTTCAGGGAGGCAGGGCTGCCCCGGCGCGCCGGGAGCCTCGCCAAGGCGGGAGATGTGAAGAGCGTTGCCCAAGAGCTGTAGGTTCTTCTGGTGAACAAAGGCTTTTCCTGGAGGTTTTTATTGCGCAACCCTCCGTGATTAAGGCTTCCATGTTCTCAAAAGGAAACGAATATTTTGCGGGCTATGTAAGGAAGAATTTGGGAACTTAGGAGGGAAAGAATACACAAGCATGTAACTGGGTGAAAGATTAAACGCCTCCAAAACTGCTTGAAATGTCGGAGAATGGGAGGGGTGAAATCATTCCAGTTAACGGTAAATTCACTGAAAGTTGAAGTAACAGGAAGAAACATTTTGCAAACTTTGGCTGGATTCACCAATATCACCTTCATTTCGGCAATTATACAAAAAGTTAAAGTGTTTTGAAGATTTTGAGTTTCCATGATTAATTCTGAAAAAGTCAAGTGTTGTTTTTTCAAATCATGGAAGTTTTGTTTTTCCACTTTTTATCCGGTAAAGGCCCTTTTAAGATAGACCTAAGCACTAAGGAAAAGATCAAAGAATAAATACGTATCTTGAAACAAAATGAAGCATTTTGGGTGAAAAGGAACAAAGCATTTTGTGGAGATTATTTTTTTCAGGAAAAATGAAGAATTCCATTTCAGGTCAACCTGCCCTACATCTATGCCTCTCCATTTATCAGTCTGGTCGTCAAGGCAAAATCTCGTAATACACATGTAGAGCCCTAATGTGAGCTCCAACTCCTTCTCAGGAACAGCCTGTATAAAAGATGGATCTGTTGTGTGAAACCCCATTATTACTGTGAAGTGTGCTCAGCACCGAGGTATTTAGCATACCTTATTATCCTTGGCAGCTCTGGTGCACCTTGTTGTGCCAATAACATTATCAAAAACAAAGAGAAGGCAGCTTGGCCAATTATTTGATAACCAAAACTAATTGCTAAGATTTGAATCCAGTAGTGGAGTATGGGAAAGCTTCCCATAGTGCTAATGCTTTAAAAAATGTTTCTCTCATTGTTCATTATTTTAACAAACTATACTTAAAATATTGCTTCATTTCATAACATTTTGAGAACATGTGCAATGCTTACAATCTTTCAGTGGGTCATTTGTCATGTGTGACATAAAAACCACAAACTGAAAATCCCATTCTTCATCCTTTTACACTCTTTGTAAAAGGTATAGTGCTATACTCCTGGTGGACTATAGGAACACAACACATGTAACTCAGACTGTGTAATTTCTGACTGTGCTGAAGAGGTGGTTTAGGCACAGTAACAGCTCCCTTCTTAAAATAGTCCACAATACATTGGCTAGGAAGTCCAAGGAGGAAGAGCTCAAGCATTTGCTGCAACTTCTTCATAATAAGTACCATTGTACTCCTCAAAGTTTAATGAGCTTTAATAGTATCACTTGAAGGAAGGGTGTTTCCTCCCTCCACAGAAACTGCCTTGTGAATCTGTACAGAAGTGTCCTATTCTTCCTTCAGTGAACTAAGGCTTTGGTTAAGATCGGTTTCAGTGGTGAATTTCAGGAATGAAAAAAAAAAAAAGCACATTTTATGCTGCTGAACACACTGGGAAAATTTTGCTGAAAGATCTTCTTCTGTGATGGTACTTCTGTTAGCTGCACAGTCTTATTAAAATATGTTTTGTTTATTAACTCCTACTTTGAAATAAAGGAGATCTGGGACCAACAAACTCATTTAATAAATGATAGCAGGAGGGAGCACTTGATCTTAGATAGACTCATATTGCCTTTAATTTTGATTATACGGTAGATAGTGTAATCATGGGGGCAACATACATAATACAGTAATGGGTACACTGAAACTGCATTTAAATTAATATTCATCAGAAATATTAGTCAGAAAGAACAGAGACAGTATAATGAAAACAAAAGAAATCTTCAAAGAGAAGTGGGAGTTTAAGGCATGTGAGACATGTCTGAAAGATTACAGACAGCTAATTTAAAGGCAAGAAACTGGAAATGTATATAAATAGCTGCTTGTTGACATTTATTACAATGGAAGTCATACCTAAGAAATGGAAGGGCAATGAGTTTTAAATGTAGGAACGAGAAATTGTCTTTTTTCTCTAGTGTTGTCCCGTGAAACTCACAGCTGGAAGATAGTATAGTGCTGAAGAGCTATAGGGAATTTAGTATGTGAAGAGAGACAAACTACTGAGCTTCATGGTACAAATCATCAGCTAAGCAAACGAGGGGTGGTTAGTTTCTAGACATATTTTTCATTTACAAGGCTTCTTGCTTCTTCCTCGGCAGTACTTACCCCTACCCTCTTTCAGAGTCAGGGAGCTGGACACGAAAGGACATCCAGCTGACTCCGTGTCGGTTCCTATTGCATTCGCCCTGGAAAGAGACAGTGGATACAGAGCACTTTTGAGTGGGAAAAAAAGCCAAGATAACTTAGAAAATGTTGGCCTGTTGTACGTGTGAGATATAAATATTCTCTTGTCATGGCTGGAGGTTTGGGAGGCCTCAGACAGCCTGGAGACACCGTGTTGTCACATGCCAGCCCGTTGGAAAACAGCTGGGGAGTCACCACAGAACAAATTACTATTCACGAGGCAAAGCCCGGAAACAAAGCCTGTCCTTCAAGTCCTGGTGGCCCAGTAGGATGCAGCATGGTTTGGGACGCTGGGGCATCAGCTGCACAGCCGGAGGACCTCGGTGGCATATCGCCAAGAGCCCGATGGCTGTGTCTCATTTGCATGTGCAGGGTCGGATTTTAAGCAGAGTTCGGTGCACACAGCCGGAGTCCTGCCGGTCGCACAGCGCTTCTTCAAACCCACGGAGAGGAGGGCTGTGCACGGCAGTTTGAGAAGCAGTCTCTCAAACAAGAGACGGGCGCAGCACCCGGTCTCTGAAACCATGGCCAGCTTTATTTCTGACACGATGCACGGCAGCTTCAAACTGTTAGGTGATTATATTCCTTGGGCTTGTTCAGGCCTGTGATAGGAAATGCCTGCTCACAAAGGTATCAGTCTTTCCAGAGAGCCTTGTACAAACAGTAGCCCTCACATACAACCGTCACCAACCAGGCAGCTGTACAAATTCACCTTGGCAAAGTCTGGGCTACAGCACCATTGGGTAACCCATTCTACGTCAGCTTTTGTCTCAGCTTCTTCCAGGGTCATTCCAAGATGTGGATCCCTCATTCCTTCCCCGGGTAGGAAACACTCCATCTGAGACACGGTCTGAGCTGTCCCATCCACTCCTCCCACAACTAGACAACAGGGACTGGGTATGCTCAAGCAGTCGCATCTGCTGAGATGAGAAAACTTATGACTTCTGGTTGTTGCTTTGGAGCCATGTGGGCTTTCTTTCTGTACAGAGTACCCGAGCCTTCCTAGCCAGAGGCTGGTGTGTCAGTGAAGCAACATAAATGAGACGCCGGGCACGCTGCTTCTACTGGCAGCTCACATGCAAGGCTTAATGAAGACGGCAACAAGCATAGTAAGGCTGATCGCAGGAATCTGGCTTACAGAAATAGGAGGGTGAGTCCCTGCTTGAACATCCCCGGTTCTGCACAGTGACCGAATGAGTCAGAGAGGTCCCTTCAGCAGACATCCGCAGGTGCAGGCTCAGTGTCATCACGCAGAGAGCACAGAGGATCCTGGGCAGTTGCTGGCCCAGCCCTCTGCCTCCTGTGCAAGGAGATGTGATGGATGCTGGGGAGGAAATGGTCATAAGCCCATGGGGCGATTATAAAGGTGTAATGAAAAGTGTCACACAGGGCCTTAAGGATGTTGTCTAGATTACCTTGGAGTCATCCAGTCAAAGATACTCCCAAGTCAAGGAGAAGAATTGCCAAACTAACTATGGGGGATGGAAGGAGGAGTTAGCATGCACATTGCTGCAAAGGAGGGTTCAATGGTTCTCATCAATAAACACACTAGGAATATTTAGACAAAGACATCCTAAGGTCAGATATACTAGTGGAGGATCTTGGAGCAGGGATGGCTTTCTTTTTAGATGCTCTGCTGGGGAAAACTAGATGCTGAAGAGACTGATGTTTTTACAGTGGGTGGTTTAAGGAAAAAATAACTGACTGTCTGACCTGCTCAGCTACTGGAGCAGGGACCTGAAGTGTGACATTGCCCAGTGCTTGCCTTGAGGTCTCAGACAGTGTACACTCTTCTGATCTTATCTCTTATGCCTTGTGGAAAAGATTAAGGAGCATGCTGGAATTTAACATCCCTTGCCTACCTGCGCTCTTGGTCTTGCCCTCAGCCCTGGTGAGCCCAGGAGGACTCATGTTCAGCGATGCTCCTCACTGCGGTAACTCTCCAAACTGTTTGGGAACCAGCATCCCTTAGTCTAATTGCAGCCTCTAGTATGTCTTCTCCTGGTTTACCTGTACGAATCAACGGGTCTGCAAAGAACTTGAACAAGTGAAAAAGTGTCATCTTAGAATAAAGATACAAAGCTATTTCATCCTCAATCCTGAGGTTACAGATTGAGTTAATGTAGATGCACAATCAGTTAAGCTGATAGGATCAGAGTTGCTCTTAATATTCAGAATACCAACAGAGCAATTCTTTTCACATGCATATCAAAATACTGAGCGATGTAGTGGACTGACTAAAACCCAATGCTGAATGTAACTACACGGTTCTACGAGCAACTCAAAGATCACATTATTCTTTCTGCACCTCCAAAGCTCAGTGTTGTTGTGGAATAGTTACTGGTTTGTTGCTCCAGTTGGGATACTTTCTGACCTGCAGCAACTGATGTTTTATTTCATGCAAATTCCAGACAAGAAGCAATATGGTAATTTGCTATTGCTAGTTATGAATCTTAAAAAAAAAACCCCACCACACATAAGAGCTATCATTACTTTGATTCTTATAATTTCTCATTGCCATTGGTGGTTGATGCTATCTCCACTTGAAAACAAGATAACAGATTTTCTTGACTGAATTTAATTTGGGACCTAGCTGTGCTTATTTTAAGCTTGCTCGACTTCCTTCATGGCAGAGTCACTTACCATTACTGTCACATGCAGCTGCTTCTTTCCTAAGTGGGGTCACTTGCAAGATTTTATGGAGATTTTTTTCCTACATAATTCAGAACTCTTGAAAAATAAAAAAGGTATAGGCTAAAAAAAGAACATGGAAATCTCAGAGAGCATTCCAGTGCACGGAAAGCACTGGGGGAAGCTCCAAAATGCTACAGGAGTGCTATGGTTAATGCAGAAATTTAATAAGAGCCTGAGCTACATGGGAGTAGTGGGGACTCTGAGTCTGCTGGAAAACCATGGCAGCAGCCTGTGGAAGCAAGGCTGCAGTGCAGAATTTTTCATTAGTTGAAACCTATAACGGCATCATTTTTCTTAAGATCAGGATGAGTCCTAGACTTATTTATTTGTTTTTTCCTTTTAAGTATTATCTCCAAAATAGCTGCCCCCCAGTTCTCTGGAACTTCTGCAGGGCTCCAGGAGGTATTAAAAATAAGTAGTGTTGATCCACCAGCTTTTTTTTAATGTTCAGATATAAGTTATTTTGATTCACTGATTTATTAATGACATTTTAATAGTTTCAGTTTTGTATTATCCTTTAATATCTTTGCAATGAAGAGTGTTTCATTGTTCTGAATAATTAAAAAAAAAGTACTGACCAGCTGTGACATGTTATCATTGTTATTGACAGTTGCTCTATTTCAATCCACAATTTTATGAGTTACGTTTTTTCTTGAATATCTGTTGCTACCTGCATTAGGTTCCCTCTTGTGTTCTTTTGATTCTTTTGTTAGTCTCTTACAGCATCTGGCTTTCTCTTTATAGTCACTCATCTAAACTTTCCCTGTTTCTTTTTTTTTATTATTTTGGTTTATTTTGGTCTTACACCTTGCTTTGCTAAACCTGCTTTTTAGTTAGTAAAAATTTCTGTTCTGATTATCGGTTGCTGCTTCTAAGCTACATATATTTGTAAATAAATCTCTGTTGTTAGTCACAGTTTCCTACTTATATTTTTCCTCTGATTCATTTGACTGACTTACAATTATTTTCAAGTTTGAGAAGTAGTTCCTTGAAAAGGTCTTTTATATATATACTTACATATGCAAAACATACCAAATATATAACCTATCTGTTTACACATGACAAAATCATGTGTCCTGATCACTTTTTTCTAAATAAACATTAAATTGTAATTTTACAAACAATTTATCTGATAATATGCGATGCAGAATTCCCTGAGTTGGAATAAAATGCTTTGAGGCATTCTTGAAATTCCAAGGACACTGAAACACTGACAGCATGAGACCACCAAAAAGTCAACAAGAGTTCACCGGTCTCTATGACACAGGCCGTCATTTCCCTTGTTTAATGGAATTTGATAAATTCTGTAAAATACGCTGCCTGGAAAAGCTGTTAGGCATACATTTAAAGTTTAGCACATGCTGAGGAACTTTACAGAATGAGACTGAAGTCAAGCCCATTTTAACATTATTCCCTGGTACCTCTAGCACCCATCTGAAAAAAGTAACGAAAATACAGAAAGAGCAATTGCTGTTAGCAGGTATTATCCAAATGTTTAAAATTAAGCATGTGCTTGACACCACTGCTACGCTGCAGCAGGCGTGTTCAGACTATAAGGTGTTACACACTACAGTATAACATCCATGGGTAAGTAAGAGGTCAGGTGTATCTGCATCTCACAGGTTCACAGCAGATGAAGAGCTCGTGGTCTGCTCTCCTCCGCCTTCATCTACAAAGTGCTTGGAAATCTTCAAAAGGAGAGCAAGTAAATGATCCCCCTCAGTCATACTGCTCTTGCTATGCCTGGAGGCCTTACTGACTTAGGGCTATAAATAGCAGGGCAACACTGCGAGTGCTAGCCGCCCAGATCTCCGTCACTAAAACCGGCCATCACCCTCTCTGGAACAGCGCCTGTCAGAGCTCATGGGCGCCCTGCCTAGCACGTCCATAGCTGCTTAGCAGTCCTGTATCGAACCAGCTACTCGCTGAAAACGTGCCTTTGCTGAAATGAAAAATAGCAGCAGATGTGATGCAGCATCAGCTCCTCAGCTCCTGGAACGAGTTTCTGGAGAAGGAGAACGGCAGAGAGAGCGCACGTACACGCCCTGCCGTGGAATCGCAGATAGGCTGGTGGTCAGAGCTTCGCTTCACCTGGAGAGGAAAAAGCCTCCTGTTGTGAGTGACTTACTGCCCAGGACAAAGCTCACCTTTCTAGCCCAATGAATATTTAATTACTTACACCGTGTGAATCAGCAGGAGAAAGTGTCTCCTAATCAAATTTCCAGTATCAATCAGATGGAGAAGGGTTCAAACTTGTCTCTAGCGACCTAAAAGGGTTCCTTGATGAGCAAGTGAGTTACTGTACTAGTGTAGATAGGGATCAGAGAGACGTTTTGCCTCCCATTGCTGCCTAAGGAAGGAAAAATATTGAAAGGACTGTTAAGATTAACACGTGCAGCCCCTTTCTTGCAGCATTATAGGGCAGGACTGCAAACGCCACCCCCCCCCCAAATGCTCATATCTCTATGCGTGTCTGACCTCTTGAAGAATGTGGAAGCAAAGAGCGGAATGGAGGAGACCTGCTTGCAAAGAAGAGGCAGATGTACGCCTGACTAAGTAATGAAACTGTGAGTTCGCAACCACACCATGAGAAGTGAGAGCATGTGCAGTACCACCTGTGCTTTGAGGGAAGGGGCTGAGCTTCCTTCTCCGGAGCAATTGGATCCTTGCTCAAAGCAAGAGGGGAGAAAAAAGAGTTAGGAGTATTTTCCCCTTTGTCTTCTGTTCCTTGGCTTGTTTTAGATTGAAGAAAACAAATCAAAACCTATGGAAGGGGTGCTGAGATGCTTCTGCTCCTGATGGACCTTCTTGGCCTCAGAAAGCAAAATGAAAGCACGGATCATCTAATCCATGAAGAGTGGAAGTTTAGGGGAATGAGAGGCTGGAACTAGCCTCCCAGCTGACTGCCGTGCAGCGTTGGTGCCACCCTTACAGCTAGATCTGCTATAATAAACCCCACAAGCCCTGCCTCTTCCGAGGATGCACTATATTTTTAAATGACTCAAGACTTCAGTCTAATCTAAGGTGTGTTCAGGGAAGACATTTCATTAGCTCCAAAAACATGTGAGGTGCAAACATATGGTAAGCCAAGCTGCTTACGCAGAAAATAGCAAAATCCTAAGTATTATTTAAAAACAAGCCTGAGTAAAACTGTTCTGGGGTTTCTCTTGGTACGAAATGCAGACGGTAAAGACCAGTTAATGCAAGAATTAACCAATATATACTGTTGATTAAGAAAGGACAAAAGTAAAAAAACAATTTGCACTGGCCCGTTGAAAATACCTAGCAGTACTGCCGGATGCCCCGAAGTAGCACTGCTTTGCTTGTAAGCCAGTTGGCCCCCTTTGAGCAGGGTTGCTCTCCCAAACCATGCACTGAGGAGCACCCAGCGGGCAAGGCGCAAAAAAAATGCCACGCTCCCACCACTCTGTTTTCCCAGTTGTCTACTCTGTTTATAAATTGTCCACTTATAGCAAATCCGGCACCTGCTACGGACACCTCAAGCTGCCAAGTGCTTGAACGTATCCCAAAAGGAGCCATTCCACGCTTTAGCCCGTTATGCTCAAGTCTTTGGTTAAAGCAGTTTCCCAGGATTTCTGAGGGCAAGTTTAGGCTGTTGTGAACCAACTGGGCAAACCTCTAGAATTGCTTTTGGGTAGACCTAAGGTATACATACAGTATTCCCTTTCAGAATAAAATAGCAGAGCCACTGGGCCTTGAACATACCACCCTCTGTAAACATAGTATGTTTACCCTTTATACAGCACTTAAAGATGAATTCAGACTGGTAATTCAGAAAAATCAAAACAATTAAAAAAAAATCCCACTGAACATTTTACTGTTTATTTCAACTGATTTGCAATTTTGATGTTACCAGAATATGATGATTATTCATGAATAACTCCCAGCTGGAAAATATCAGATGCCTGGATTTGTTCAAACTCGTTCACCTCTTCTTTTAACCAACCTCCCTCACCCAAAAGGTGCTCGAACAGCACGGAGCACAGACTGGGTTACATGCAATAGAAAACGCAGAAGGGTTGTGTCAGCCCCGTTGCTCAGCTGGCCCAAGCACAGCCCAAAACACAGGCTGGCTGTGAGCACAGCCCAGCTCCTGCTGCGAAACCAAAGCAACCCAGAGGAAAACTCTAGCCGCCAGTCTGTGAAGAGGGAGATCCCAGAGCTGCTAACAACCAGCTAAGGGGGGAGCTGGGGCTGGTGCATCTTCAGCCAAAGGAGGACTTTTGGGTGGCTGCGGGATGCACAGGCTTCTGGGTTTTGGAATTCACTCCTCCTCCCCTGTGGCCAGAAATAGCTCCAAATTCTTGACCTTCAGGCACAGTATAATCAGCTTGTTTATTAGCCCAGGCTTTTGGGGAGGCTTCAGATGTACAAGGGGTGACTGGGCTCAGAGATTAATGATTTTTTGGGGGTGGTTGCTTTTCACTGGGGTTAGTGATTTGCTTCTGCATTTCTTGCATTTTAAGGGGCATAACTGAAATAACTTGAGGCTTCCAGAGTATGACATGGGCTTTCCTCATGAAGCCAAGTCAGAATTCACACAGAGGTGAATGAAATATGGTCTCAAATGCCTTGAATGTTATAGATTTATGATTCTCTCTGGACTGTTCATCTCATGTGCCCAGTGCAAAATTGGCACAAAATGCTACTGAATAAAAATTCTCGAGCAATAGTAGCCGTTTACCCAGGTCAGGCTGATTGCACAACTCAGCAGTGACCCTGGCCTGCAAGCCTTGTGGTGCTGCCTCGTAGCTGGACCACGTTCACCCAGGAAGCGTCTTCACACCGTGAACAAGGTGGTCCTGGTGGTCTGTCTTCAGGGAAGCTGGCACCCAGTGATGCTGAAGAGCAACACTCTAGAAACACTTCATTAATCTGTGAAGCTCGCTGCCCCAAGACAAAAGGAGGTCAAGTGTTCAAGAGTACTGCAAATGGATTAGCTTTTGTATTGCTACTGCAAATTTCTAATTATACTTGACATTCACAGACAACAACAGAGAAACTTTCACATTACAAGGCATTATCCAACTTTTCCTGGAGTTAAGGAGAAAAAGACAAAAAAACATTGTCCAAACAATTTCTCAGGAACACCGTACAAAATCTAGTAAAAGAGAAACAGTCCACCAGAGAGACACCACTGCCATATGACCACTCTCAAATGCTTCCCAAGTTCCTCCTGACTTGCCGGACAAGTGAACACTGCTGCAGCTAAACAGTAACTGCTCCTCACTGCTTGGTTGACCCAGGAGATGGTGACTGTGCAAATTATGAGCAAAAGGTGGGAGCAGAGGTTTAGTGGGACGAGGTTTAGTGCAGTGTGGATGCCATAGGCTGGCATGACCAGCTACAGCAACCCTGGCCGCCTGCACCTCGTGGGACCGGTGGCAGTGTCCTGGGCCCTTTGCAAGGGAAGGACAGGAGCCAAGATCTGCCTCCTGACTCAGTGCACATCTACCATCAGATCCCTGCCCACAGCCCCAGGCTCAGGCACGTACCTCAAAGGGGGTTTTGAATTCCTTCCAAAACACTGGTAAAATTATTTGAAATGCATTGGTGTGGACTGTGTTATTACCGGCCTGTTCTTCCCCTCTAAAATCAAATGGACTTCTATATATTATGGGGATAATATACAAAAAACCCAATATTTATCAGGTTTTCCAGATATTACTTAAAACACTGAAATAATATTGTTTTAAGCATATGACCCAGACCTTAACACACAATTTTGAAACATGTTTCTTTCCTCTATACTTATTATGCAGAAGAGATCTAAAAATAAATTCAGAGACTCAAAATATACTTTAGACCTTTGATGATCTAAATTGACGAACATCTAATTTTGTTCCAGTTAATCTGAAAAAGTTTTAAATTGAGCACTTTGCCTCCAATTTTAATGTTGCTCACTTTTGTGGTTATGTTTTCAAACCAAGGTCTTGTAAAAATTCAATACAAGGTGTTATAAAAGTACAGGCTCACTGGCAGGCCAGCCTTTCACACCACAAATCTGCTTTTCAGACTTCAAAAATAATTTTCAAGCACTTAGAGAGGTCTAAAAATGTACTACTTTTTCTGAGCATGGATTAGTAGTCAAGAGAGACTATGCAGATCTAAATTCACCTTTTGCTACTAAATATAGGAAAAGTGAACCTTCGAAGCCCAAGAACAGCTATGAATAATTGTCAGTAAAGAGATGGAGTCACATGGATAGGAAACAATACTCATGTTGCTGCTTTATATGACTATCAAACTGAAATAGGAAGACAGAAAGTTTTCACTTCATCAGCAATGCTCAGGTTTACTACCCTACTTACAGTACTCCTATGACTGTGAATCACTTCAGATGAACTGCTTCCTTTTCTTTTGTTTTATCACCGGTGATTAACATTCCTTTCTCCACAAAAATCCTAAAATAGTCGATATAGACATGATGGTGTTAAATCCTAATCATCAGTGAAGTAGTTCAGAAAATGTCCATTGAGGTGTACTGATAGAGGTAAAAATGTTTACAGGAGCTTAGAAACCACAACTAAACCTATTTTCAAATTAGGTTAGCTCTCAAATGCACATTAACATTTGCTCCCAGATCTCAGGACAGCTCGAAAAGTTGTGTGTCGGGAGTTTTTTGGAATGTGGCCATCAGTTCTACTGTGAGAGTGGTTAGATGTTGAATGAGCGCTTCTGGAAGTGCTTTCCAGTCATGTCTGAGGGCTGAGTATGGGAGAGCATGACCTACTTTAAAAGCTTGGCCAACTGCATACAGAGAACAGAAAATATGGTGACTGTCAAGGAGTGCATGTAAGCATCAAGCAATACGTCTTTACACAGAGTACTATAAAAATTAACTGCTCTAGAAGTCATTATACTGGAAGGGGTTCACAATGGAAATACACTGAGGAATCATTATATCCACCTGGATGTTGGTGAATCGTGTCCAACAAGCATACAGTGACAGAGGACAAATAGCTGTTGCAGACTTGAGGACACTCACATTTTAGAAGTTAAGCTCTTCCAGTGTGTTTAGATATTTGAGAGGGACAAAGTTTTACTTGTCACGTTGTACTGACATGACAGATACCTGCACTCGTGCCACACAGCCTGTGCAGGCATGTAGCCTTTAAATGAAGCTGCAGTTTTTGGCTCCAATCAATAGTACGTGCATCTTAACACATTACTTTTGTTTAGGATCTTGGCTGAGAGTCCAACCTTTGGGTCACTGCGTCAATACTCCACAGGAGATATTTTCCTGTATTTGGTAACACCAGTTTTTCTCACAAACATACCAGTATTGCTAAGTGCACATCTCATTTTCATATTCCCTATTTTCATATGTGCATCTCAGTCGATGGCATCATGTATCACCTGTGCATGCTGACTTGCAACGGCTCCACTGACTTCTGATATTTCTTCAGCACCAGTTGCAAGGAATTTGCTGATGAATGTCTGGCCCCTGATAGGCACCTTCACCCAGTAGAGATGTTTCTGTGCAACTAGGCACGCTCTGTTGCTGAGCATGTTTCAGACCATGCTTTCAAATATGTAGCCCTGCTCCCCAAATCTCCTCTGGATTTTGCCTGACCCATTTTTATCTGCAAGAATTAGTATCTTCATTGCCATAACTTTGGCATCCTTTCCTCTTACCTCAACCCAGCTCCGTGCTGTGTGATATTTCCTCCTCCAGTCTATATGGGAGTACTGTGACTAATAATAGAAAACTTTCTTAACCTCAACTTTCCTTGAAAGCAATAGGGAAAG
>NW_010509613.1:24898-39800 GCF_000687285.1 Phaethon lepturus
TTGCCCATACAGAACAGAGACAGCCAAACTACAAGCAATACGCAACACACCTCGAAATGCTGCACAAATGGTTCCCGTGCAACTAAATGCCACTTTTTAAAGAAACAGGAGAATTAACATTGCAGCACATGTACAAGACAGAAGTCTTCAGCAGCTTCCCTTCAGTGCAGTGCTCAGCTTGAAGACTGAAAGACACATCACAAGAACATCACAGAACCAGCTCTGGTCTCACTGTCTGAGACTGGGGGATAGCTCAGGAGATCAAGCCCTTTGTAAAAAGCTAAATCTTGCCATGTTAATTCACCTTTTACAAAGCCTACTAGTGGGATGCAGCTCAAGAAACCTAAGGTTTCTTCACCGCTAACTTGGCCAGGAGCTGGCTGGGTCACCTCACAACAGAGCCCTTTATTTCCTCAGACTTCAGTTTCACCATCTCTGCAATAGGGCTAGCAATGTTTCCTTGTGGTGCTTGAAGATCAGATGCTGAGAAGAAGTATTTTACTATTGTTTAGGTAAAAACATGTACAACTTTGTGGAAGTTCTGCACAAACAAAGAGAAGATGAGTACTTTCCCCTGAAGTGCCCATCACAGGTCGTGGATTTCTCTGAGGTACAAAAATACTGTTGTCTCCCTGTGACAGGCAGGCAACCGATCACAAGCTACCACTGCTGCTTTGCACCCACATCTACCTCTCACTGCCTCCACGCAGATTCACAAACCCCAGCCTCTCTGGAAACTTCACCTGCCACCAGTGGCCCACTACAAAGCCACATGTCTTCACAGGTGAAACCTTGATCAAGGCCAGAATGGTTATAGAGAGGGGCTGACATGACAAGTGCTGGCACCAGGGTCCCACCCCAAAGAGAGCACTTTGTTTGCATTGCAAAACAGTGCACTTCAGAGGCATCCACCAGCCACCAGTGTGCCAAACCAGGACATGCAAAACGGGAGGTCAGGTTACCCATCTGAATCAGCCAGCGAGAGCACTTGAACTGAAGTCCCTCATGTAAGCAGTCTACAACGGGCTTTCAAGTCTTGGCAGTGGGGTGAAATCTGAAAACCAGAGAAAGAAACAAAGCAAAACAAAGTGGCTGGTTTAGATCCCTTCAGATAAGGCGTTTCACATGGAAGACACTAATTCCCATCACCTAACTTACGCTAGAAGCAATGCTCCTCAGCTCTTCCCCCTGCAGACTCACAAATACAGCATGCTTACCTTCACAGGTTTCATTTCGGGTGGCTGCTTGTCGCTTGGGAAGACTCTGGAGCAGTGAGTGCACTGACATTATTCATACACTGAAACTACTTACTGCAACACCTGAGAGCTGCTTGCAAATCCAGCCTCCGGTTAGCTTGGATTCGTTTTACCACGACCTTGCATAGCACTTAACTGGATTTCCTGGTGCATCTAAGCAACATACTTAGCATAAGTCAATGAAAATGGAAGAGAAAAGAACAAATACTTCAGCGTTCTGACTATTCACAAGTAGTCAGAAGGCCCTTTTCTGGGAGTGCGGTGCTATAATTAAATCCTCACACAGCTCTAAAAATGCTATAGCTATAAAATGGCTCTTAGTGAGTCCTAGTTATTTACTTGTGGGAAAAGGGAGAGTGTTATGTCCCACAGCACAGTAAGCAAAACATATTTCATTTTAGAGTAGACTACTATAAAAGCAAATGCTAAAAATTACTAGATGAAAATGTCAAGGTATTCACCAAAACATTTTCTGCTACTTTTTTTTTTGAAGAAAAACGGTTGTGTTTTTCTTCCTTTTAAATATAGAGAGAGGACACTTGTTTCCCAGGATGCTGTCCTGGGGGTAAGTATTTGGGATGGGGATAGGATTTAAATTTAGGCTTATTTATTTATTTATTCTGGCTAGATACATGACTGGCACTTGGTTGCATTGTTTTCTCTTACAGTAAGTAATCAACATTTTTCTTTCTCGTACAGCATTTCAATCTTCATTTGGCAGTAGTTTAAACATACCAGTTTAGCAATTGTAAGCAATGAAGTGCAAGATACCTCCCGGTTTGCTTTTAATTCCAATTAAAGGTTTAGTAGAAACTATCCTTGAAGGAAACATAACCTCAAGCAAACTATCTTAATGCTGTAAGGACAAACAAACTCTGAAGCAAAACTAAACACAGCTCACTGTAAATTACAGGGCAGTCTTTCCCAGAGTATGAAAGCATATAAGCAGACTAAACTAACTTTCTCCACTCTCACAAGTGAGTGAAAACATGTGGCAGAGAAAGAAGTCATTTGTCTAATCCTGAAATAAAGACCCAAGGTGAAGTTGTTATGATTACAGTTGTGGATATTCTCAATACTACTGCTCTGTTTTATGCCTGTCCTTGCAGACGGATCTCAGATGTGCAAGCACAGGGCTCCCTTATAAGCAAGCTCCCTTATAAAAGATCTGCCGTAAAAGACTAGAAAATATGAAAAAATGTGTGAGTGAGGAAAAGCCCACTTGTAACTTGTCTAACAGTAGGCACAGATGAGATAGACCTGTAGCCTGAGGTCAAACCTAGGAGAGAAAGCAGAACATGTAGGACCATTACTCTGTATTATATATAAACAGCTACTCCTGTGTCCCGACCTCCTGGCCCTAGAAGATATTCTTGTTTAACGTCACAAGGAAAACAGAAGTGAATAGAGCCTGGCAATTTTTGAAGGAAAACACCTTAATTGCACAGAAGCAGACAGATTGCCTGCCTGTGGAAAGCTAACTCTGCTAGCTATTCTTGATGTAAACTGGCCACCTCCTGAAAAGCTTTCCCATTTAGTATTCATGTACAAGATAGCTAACCAAAGTGAAATCCCTTGTATTTCCTTAGCAGACGTTGTTACTAAAATGAAGCTGATTTCCTGGATTCTTTTAAATAAAGCTACCGAAAATAGTCTCGTACCACTGCCAAAAAGTTAATGCAGTCCAAATTCCCATGGAAAGCATCAGTGTGTGGTATTTTCTTCAGCTGCTGTATAATTACTGCCCAGATGAAATGCCATGTACCCCACCTGGAGTCCAGGAACCACTGCCATCATCCACAAAAAAGAGGCTGTGTAGCACGCTATTCCTTTCTTCATATGGGTGTTGAAAGGAGAATGCTTGTAATAATGAGGAATTTGGGGCAATGTTGTGCTATAGTGTCATTAAATAGATCAAATAATAGAAAATACACTCTGTTCTAAAAAACATGTTTGGCAATGGCTCTATATCAAGACTAATAAGGTTAACAGGAGTAGCTATAGAGATCTGGAATCTGAGGGCCAAATCTGAGATGCCGAGTGGTCTCATCTTGCTCAGAGTATCAAACATTGTTTACCCTCTGTAAGTAGCCCTGGTGACTCAATGGAAGAACTCACATTACAAGATTAGAAAGGGTGATACTGGTTCTCCTTAGTCCTTCAATAGAAAGAAAAAAAAAAAAAATGGTCTCATGTATTTTTAACTGACCAAGGCCCTTAGTTTACTGTTATGAGACACTACTCCTTTAACTGAGAACATCTCTTCCCGTTTGACTTTCAGTATAAGTCATCTTGGGGCACTCTGTATGAACCCAGATGTCTCTTAAGAGCTGTTTTAAAAATCAGCACTTGTGGCTAGCTTGTGTATTCTGACATCTCTGGTAACTGCAGCAGTTAGTTAGTGTGCAAGACTGTTAGCACTTAATTTCAGTATCTTTTATGAGCTTTGTGTGAGGCTCTGATCTGTGCATTCCTTCAAAATAGGACAGGATCAATATTGTTTTGATTGTTATTTGGTTCTTTTTGTGTGACAGATATACAAGAAACTCTCATCCTTAAAAGTATTTCCCCTGCAACACAACACTGTTCATTGTGACGGAGCAGGAAGCACTGTGGAAATTGGGGATGGTTAAAATCAGAAGAATGTTAATTATGTAGTGGAAAATTAGCTGGAGCAATGCTTTTCAACCTCCTTCTGTTTGGAAGCCCCTAAAAACCTGCAAGCGGGTGCAAACCACTTTTCAGGAAAAAAAAGCTGCTTGCTAATGTACTTGTGTTTGGGTTGTCTTTCACAAACCCTTTAAGAAAGTAACTGCTAAGTTACGACATTAGTATAGAGGTTCCTTCTTCAGAAGCTGGGAAATGCCACGGGTTCTTTACGATGTCTTGTGGTGGGAACCTCAGTTACTAGGATTTTCACCACTGAAAAGATATTTCTTTCAGCAATAGCATGCTCAAGTACCCTCCCTGTTTGAGCTGTTGCAAAGAAAAGCCATATTGGCATCTTCTGACACTTATTTGGATACTTCTTGGCTAATTGCTATAGAGCTTTAATAATCCTTTATTTGACATTTCCTGTCATCATGGACTGAGATGATCTGTTTCCAGCAGAGTCGGTCTTAATTCTCAGTATTAGCTAGCATGGATTCTGATGTTCAGCGGTTACATAGCTATGACCTTGCTGAATGGTGTATAATTTGACCATACTTACTGAACAAATTATATCTTAGAATATTTATTTGTTTATTTTTAAAAGATAAGGGGAAATAATGTCAGCTTCTATCTCCTTATTTTCCTCCCAACTTTATGTATCTACATTTCATCCCTCTGCATGTCTGAAAACAAAGATGTAAGTTCTCTCAGACAGACATCTATGTGACATAGATGATAATCAAAGTATCACCTACGCATAATCATTCCCCACTCAGGGAAGAGCCTCGACCACTTTGCATGTCTGATCCTTTGTATTTAGAGGACTAGACTTCCAGGATTATTATGTCATATTTTGGAGGGATTTTAGACTCCAATACTATTTCTTCTTCAAGCACAGGAAGCATCTACATTGTAGGCATTCTTTCTTTCACAAATTTTCAGTAAAGATTTATTTCTTGCATACAAATGCCCTGCTTCTCCAACCTTTGAGAAATAGTGATTCCTTCCCAGGGTGAATCATAAAAGAAGATTCTCGCTAGACTGAGTTACCACAGAAGAACCTCTAGCCTTCAGCATTAGTAATCAAGCTTGGTTACTAAAATATTTGGTTATTTTTGGTTAATAAGAACTTTTGAAGTTACACTTGAATGTAATTTTTTCCCTTTCCCTGTATCTCCATGTTCCTAGCATTTTTCATTAGCAGTTGTGTCAACATGGCTTAGAGAAACTGAAAGGAAACAAGCTGGAAGGCTTTTAGCATATAGTCACTTTGTTGTATAAAGAAACTTATACGGTTATTAAAACAATTTTAAACATCTGGTCTGGGTAAGAGACACATTAATAATTTCTGATGGTCCAAAATCTGCATCTATTAAAGCAGCCATTGGACTCTGTTTGGAAATAGAATTTGGTTATTTACTGTCATTTTCAACAGAAAATGTAATTTCCTGTTTAGCTTCTTTAGACAGCCTTAAAATTGTGATTTGATTCTTTTTGTGTGCAAGATATATAAGAAACTGTCATCCTTAAAGGTATTTCCCTGCAACACAACTGTTCATGGAAACTACAGATTTGTGTAAAGAAATGGGAAGAAAGTAAACAAATTGGCTTCACCAATTGGCAATTTTAAAGGAAATGTTACAACATAAAGACTCCATGACATAGCCCCAGGTTTAAATGTGACTACATGGACCATACAGCTTTGTGCTGGAACCAGGCTGTCGCAGAAACTATCCCAGAATTTTTCCACCTTCATCAGAGCCGTAGGAAGGGATCACCAAGTGTTTTTCTGCTTCTGAGCACACACACAAGCATGTAGCTTGATAGCTTTAAATTCATTACAGAAAGATGCATTGTCACTTGCAGTCACTGTGCAGTTTGGGTTTCTAGCATGATTTTCGTAGGATGACCATGTGCAACAGACAGCTCCAAGGTAAAAGGGCAATGGGTTAGATTATTTATTGTAAAATAAGGTGTCCTTCTGTAAGCACAGCTTGTGAGAGGATGGGTTTTGTTCTGCCAAAGAACTGCTAGAAGGCTTCCCTTGATTCCTGATGTAGAGGCTTCAGCGTCACGTGGAAATTATCTAGGATATGTACTGAGTGGATATGTGCAAAGTGAGTAGTTAAGAGATCTTGCTTCTCACGGAAACAACCTCATTTAAAGGGGTGGTTCAGGACGAATAAAGTTTCAATCTAAATTTCGCTGGAGAAGTAACTAACCAACAAAACAGCTGATGACCTTATTCAGTGATCTGAAGATTTAAGATAATGAAATATAGGTAATTTCTTAGAGGAAGAAAATATTAGAGAGATCACACATTTTAGGAGCTAAATTGTGTTCAGAAAGTCAGTGAGAGAGAAAGGATCCCTAACTCTTCGGACAGTAGAAATCCTGATCTCAGAGGGATGAACCCAAATTTGTAAAAATGTGAAAGAAGCTGTTCTTTGATTTACGTATTTCTTGAGCCGTTTAATGTGCTATGTGAGTCAGCTGTTGTTTGCCTGGAGAGAGAAAGCAGTGAACTGAAGCACTCGCTTGGCCAGGCTCCTCGAAAGCCCGGGCTGCAGAGATGAAGCCGTGGTGTGGGCACCCGGGCCACCCAGTCCTGTTAATCAGCGGGGGAGCCGAGGGCGCCCGGGGAAACCCCTCAACCGCCCCGTGACGTGTGGATGGGCTTAGCAAGCCAAGGATTTAGCGAGGGGAGCGCAGACCACCCCAGTCCTTGCACCTTTGCAATTTGAGATTGAAAATGCTTTGGGGCAGGGATTGCCTCAGTGTTTCTGGTAGCACAGTGGGACTCACATCTCAGCTGGAGCCCTCGAGCACCACAATAAAGCAAATGACGACAGTCATCTCCCATAAACCTACTGAACCCCTGACTCTGTTTCAAGGAATGCACCAGGATTATTAGTTCCTTGCTAGGTAACAAGTATAAACTCTCATCATTTGTTTTGCTCTCCAATTCTTTTAAGCCTACTTTTTCAGTTAGCAAAAATAAACTGCATCTTAATGGATAGCTTTTATGCAGGTAAATACACAGAGTGGATTTTTTTAGAGTGAATTAGCCAATTCTGTCCTTACCTCGGTTTTAAATGTACTTGGTCAGAAGGGGAAGCTATAAATAATGTAACCTTGCATTTTCTGTCTGCAGGACAGAGAAATGCAAATGGCAGTCTAGTTATACATGCTTGAGTGAGGACTGGAACTGAGCAGACTAGCCTGTATTCACGTGTTAAGATATTTGAATCAAAGTGGTATTACAGGATTAAATCTAACCAAAGGTTGTCACAGATTTTCCTGTTATGCATAATGCCATCTAGCTCTTTAATAATGAGCAAAAAAATAAAAAAATCATCTACGGAGATGATATCATTTCAATGCATATTTGAAAATCGTTAAGTCATATGGCCTTTTCAGATATGGATCAAACCGTGGCCAGGCAGCCATTTGCCTCAGTTACCTTCAAAAAAGGCTGCAGCAGCACATCCGACACTAACGAAGGGCTCGAATGGTCCAATGCTTGTGTGAGGAGGGAGGACAGATACTGCGCAGGCCTTCATGCCTTGCCTTCTAATCTCATTCCCTGGGTCTGATCTAGTTGTAAAGCTGCCATAAGTTCAGTGCCTGGATGTGCTAGAAACCATCGGTGGAGTCACCGGTTTGACAGTCAAAAATGTTGTTATGGCTGCTAATGGATGAAAAATATGGCTGAATGTCTCCCACTGAGCATGAGAGAGTCAAGAGCAGGCTCTCACCTGGGCTTTACCTATATTTCCATAGGGTACAAAGTCTTTCAATCCTATTTTCTGTGCCTTGCAATTATTCCGTGTATGTACAAAACCAAGCGTCCCCCAAATGACATTTAAGGGGACTACGGGCTATTATTTTTATTAAATTACAAGAATGACTCATAAATAATTAACAGGACTTGTTCACTTTCTAATCGTTCATCTGTTCAGATGTACTGATGCTGGCAAAACTCCTCATTTCATTTCTTTTTCAAGGTGTGTCCCTGGGTCATTTTTGCCAGTGACCAAATCATTGCCTTGAGGCTAGGGGTCCAGGTCAGTCCCAGGAGCGGCCCCCTAAAAAGTCCATCTTAGTCTCTAATATCAGGTAAAATAAGAGACATTTGGGTTTTTTTTTTTTGAGGAAATTACAGATTTGCAGGTTGGATCTGATTCATTTCCATGCCATCCCTCATTCCTTGGAATATAGCAGGGAACCAGCACCCCAGGAGCCAGTGGTCTGAAATCAGAGAGTTACAAAGGCAGTTTTTTCTCAAATCATAAATCCAAGAGATAGAAATAGATGTCAGGCTGTTGGGTTCCTCTCATTGACAATTTCCAGTTGTCAGAACATTTTCCAGCAGTTGTCTGACAAAGAGCTGTTAACTAAAAGGCAAACATGATGACTTTCTGAACTAATTTAAAACTTTCAATTTTTTTAATGGGTGGGGAATTGAAAATTACATTTGAAAGCCAAACAAATGTCTCTATTTTTCATCCTGTAAAGGCTGGAACGTTGCTTTTTGAAGTGTACAAAATAGTAACATATGGTGACATTTTAGCAACATGTCATTTCTATTACTGGTCATGCAGCATTATTTTATCCCACTTGCTTTTGAGGCACTTGATTTAGGTACTGACGGCCCAGGATGTGTGTGAACTCTGCTTCATATTTTGTAACACACAAATAATTTCAAAGAAGAGAAATGCAAGGCTTTCTCTGTTTTGTGGGGCTGGTTAGCTTGTAAATCTTTAAAAAAGTCTGCAAGTTATAATTTCTGTTAATATAGAATTATTACTGTGGCTTTCATAACATCAGTGGTCTCCAAATTAATGTAAAGATGTAAGAGGACTGATCTGAGGAAACCCAAGCATGTGGCTAATGTCTCCACAGCCTGTCACTGAGATTAGAGGAAATTTCTTCTTGAGATACTTAGACTATAAAATTTCCTGCTATAAGAGCTAAGTAGACCATTCTTGTCAAAGAAGCCAGTATTAAGTGGAAAGTACAAACATAAACCTTTAATGTTTTGACATCCTCAGTAGATTATGTTGTTTTTTCATATAATAAAACATTTATAATTAATCATAAGGATTGTTCACAGTGTGTTTTGTAGTGCTTACAACTTTTACTGCTGATGCTCATATAACAAAACTTTCTGACAGCACTTACGTTTTTAAAAGGCTTTCTGTGAGTTCTTACCACAGTTTAAAAATGATAAATGATGATCAATCCTTCTACTAAACTCTGAAAGAGAAAATATTTAACACTTTTAATTTCTTCCTCTGATCAAAGTAATAAATATATAATAGGTGTGAATAAGATACATTTTTCTATCTTCTTCATTGCTTTTTGCTTTTACTAGTATTCAAATTTGATCCCCAAAGTGTAGACAAACAACACTCTGAATTTTGTGAACGTATATTTGTGATCATAGCACATAGGTTCAACGCATGCAGAAATAACACGTGTTCACTTATAAAAGATAAGGCTCAGACCTTTGGTCTGCCCGCTTTCTGTCTCCATTTGTGTATTTTTGCTTTTCTGTCTTGGCATTTTATCTCCTCAAAGTCGCCTTTATCTATGCTGTGTTTCCTCCTCCTTTTCTTTCTCCCTAAGTATTGATTTGGTCCTGGGTGGCTTGGGGCATTGGCGGCCCCGAGGTAACATCTTGTCTAAGGACAGAATAAGATGAGCTGCAGAACACACCATAGGCACGCGATCCTACAGCTCAGCATAAGCCTCTGGTTTGTAGGGCTCTCCCATTTTCTGTGCACAACGTCCTAGTGAGTGTGCATGGTACCCTTGCTACAGCCTTGCTTCTACAGCAGCACACGAGCATAAAATCATGCACACCTAGAATCAAAAATTTCCAGGGTTCATGTCCACAAGCCTGCAAGAATATAATCTGAAGTGTATCTTTGTAATACATATACTCAAATGTGCTTCCAGATATATATATTTTTATATATATATATTGAAATGGAAATGCATAGGGTTTTACTTCAAGTCAACAAAAGGATTAATGATACTTAATAATGAATGTACATCACATAAGTTAAAGTTCAGGAGAGGGAGTCTGTTCCCCTTGGCTCAGAGCTGCTAGGAGCATGCTATGTACGTGTGCATCTGAAGTCCTCAGCAGTGCTTTCAGCAGAGCAGGTTCAACATGAGGAGAGTGATGAGTTTCCTGAAAGATAACATAATCCATTGTACCGAAATTCCAGCTAACTGGAGACCTTCCAAATCACATTAAAGAAATCCAGATATAACATGTTCTGTAGTCTTTCAGGACCTAAAGATCTAAGTCCCATAACTGATTAACAGACAATCTTAAAGATTTTTCAGGGTCATGTTAAACTCTACACACACTTGTGTAGTAAGTACTTCCTAAGTAACTATTACATGTCAATTTTCATGGCCAGTTGAGTAGCCTGTCCAATGTTCCCCAAACAAGGGGACATCAGGAGGCATTCCAGCACAGATATTACCATGAATGCCAGTTAATTTAGTTCATTCCAAGAACATAAGGCAGTGATAAAACTTTTTGTAAGCCATCTTTGGTATTTTGCAAAATATGTCTTGGCCAAATGGAAGATTCTGAACTGTGTATGCTCTTTTTGAGGCCAGGAAAGTATCTTCCACCTCAAACAATCACATTAATATAAAAAAGACTTCTATTTAGATTAAATACCACTGCCTTCCCCCAGGTCTGTATCCATGTGTTACTTTATGTTTTTAAAGGAAAATTAACTTTCTTCTGCCTTTAATATAAGTGCCATAGGAATATGTTTTCACATTGATCCCAATGCAAAATTTATTCCAAACTTCATTATGCAGTCAGATATTCCCTGATCTGTCCCCCTGCCCCTAACAGTATATTATGGAGAAGCAGGGCTGAAGCCAGTATGGTCTAACAATAGAGTTCAGACAAGGCACCACATGCTGTGTAGCAGCAGTGTGCTGTAAGAACAGTCTGATCTTATATAAATTGTAAATTCCTTTCCCTGAACATAAGGATTTCTTGTGCATCAAAATGCCTCAAAAAGAGAGTGTTTTCGAGTGTTTTCCTGGGGGGGGAAAAAAAGCCTTTCTTTTATTATTTTGTTTTTCTAGACATGAAGATAATTATTCACCCAATTTTCTGTTGGGGTAATTGGTATAATGAGAAACAAGTTGAGAAGAGATGCATTAAGCCTGAAATTTTTTCTGGTATGCCAAAAAGCCATAGATAAATAAATAAAATAAACAACTTAAGTTAGGCTCCCAGTCTCTTTTTTATAAAGCCATTTCATGGTTTAGTAAAAGTACTATGTTATTGTAACCGGAGCAACTATGAAAATCCCTTCTCTAGCAGTGCATCGCAGGTTAGGTGACAGTAGTACCAATTTCTGATTACAGTGCTACTGCTGCAATACTTTCCTGCCCTGGAAGTCTCTTGACCTCTCATTTAGAAAGACGATCTCTTCTCTCGGTCATTCCTTAGCCTCAGTCAGCTATATAGCAGTAGAGATGAGGATATGTAGCCCTTAAGAAATTGATGACATTTAAAAATCCGACAGTAGCCTTTTTTAATTACTTCCATGAGCTACCCCAGAGCTGAACTAGAAATTATTCTAACCAAACTAATTATTCTAACCCAATCTAATAATCTGCAAGCTGACCAATACCTTTTAGTTTTTATTTTCAGACACAGAGAGCCATCACTGACTCTTGCTTAACTGTTTCCTTAATTGACTATCTCTGTATGAAGCTCTAAAGAAAACAAATAGTAATCTAAATCTATGAATGGAATGTTTTTAAATTTTATTTTTTATTATTATTATTACTACAAGTGTTAGAGGGCATATTTTCATGGACTTTCTGAATAGGTAACAAAAAAATACAGAGCTTTAAATTATAAAAATAAAAGAAAACAAAAGAAAACATACTGCTCTAGTCTCAATAATCTTCCATTTTCTTTTAGAGGACTATGATGCTACAGACATGTTTTGAACTTGATTTTTCTAAGTAGGCAGTCTTGAGTAATTCATGTGAGTAAATAAGTGAAGAAAATATCATATGTGGACACAGCTTCATTCTCATGTGTTTTTAAAAGGATGTTTTGCCTTCATTTTACACTTCTGGGAGAGAGACAGCACCCAGCTAATGAGTGTTTGTACAAATCATATAGATCTTAGTAGGCTTTAAAACTGGCTTAATTTTAAGTAGTGTAGACCCAGAGCATGCATACCTTTAAGCCAATTTAATCCTTGTTGAAATCAGTTCAGCTTGTTTAAACACAGGATTCTTCCTTTGTATATTGCTTACAAGATAATGATTGCTCAAAGGGACTCTATAATGCATATTCCCTTTCAGATCTTTGAATTTTTGTCTCAGAACAGCTTTGGTAGAATTGTTCTTATGTTACAAGTTGTTAAAATACCAGAATGTATTATAATTGAAAGAATACTGGAATTTTGCATGGCTATTCTGCATTTACAAAATATACAACCTTCAGTGCTAACTACGTGCAGTGCTGTATCCATATGATCATGATTCATCTTCTCTGTCTTTCTCAGCTGCTAATTCCCTGCCAAGTTTCACTGCTGGCAGTTTTGCGTAGTATAAAGATTTGAAATCAGTATGTGGTTGGCAATAATTACAGAAATAAGTTAAAAGATCCCAGTGCGTTATTTATTTTTAAAGTGTCTGGACAGTTTTCTTTCTCAAGTTAGTAGCACAAATCGCCCCTTTTATGTCTTGGGCTAGGCTTCTTTCAGTTGCTGTTTCACAATATCAGTTTCACAAGGGTGAGGCAACAGACAAACTAGTCTGCCTTGGTGACAGGCATTGCTATCCATTTACATTTCCTTTTAAATATTGCAGGAAAATTAGAGAGGAGGGGGGGTTGCTGCAAAAATACATTTTAATATCATTGCCGTCGAGCTAGATATGAGACTAATGCTTATCTCTGACTATAATTGCAGGAGCTCAATGTGAGGCGTAATTGATAAATATTGATGCGGCTTCAGATGTGTCAAGCTTTTTCTCAGCAAGTACACGAGATCGCTTGGGTGTTGTCACCGCGCGGGAGGCAGGCGGCTGAGGCGGCTGGGGCCGTATCGCTGAATCGAAACCCCAGAGACGGGGAGGTGCTGCGGGAAAACACGTATTCTCTGGCTGCTGCAAAACCTCCCTTTGTCTCACGGCTTCTTAGGGGGAAGGAAAGTGTGTTGTGCTGTGCTGCCGGTGAAGGTGTCGCAGCCTGCAGTCGGGCACGTTTGTAGCTATCGGTACGTTTATGACAAGGACGACCTGTCTGTCCCTTGCAGTGAGCTGTGCTGGCCCTTCGCATCCTGCCGCTGCCGCGGGCAGAGGATTTCCTGTCGCTCCAAGGCACACAGGTACAGTGATTTCTTTCACTGCAGACATCAAACTGGATTGTTTGCCCATTCTTTTTATTCAGAGGGAAAAATTAGAAGTCACGCATGTGAACGGTACTGTGGTGACAGTCACCTATGTTGCCTTCTTCAAGGTCTTCCAGTCCCAGATAAGTTAATGCTTTTATGCACCACGTCTTCCAGTCGGTAAGACTTTGATCTACATTTAAATGCATGTAGTCATGGCCTTTGGTTACAGAGTTCAGACATTAGGGAAGAAATGATGCTTCTGATCTGGAAGGCTCTGCTACTGGACTATTAAAACTCTGCACATAAGGTTCTTGTATGACTGGCTCATAAAATGCAAGCAGACTCTCTGTTTCTTACCTCAGTTTACTGGTTATTGTGGTTGCGCAGAAGAAGGTTTAGAAGTGGTTTGGACAGAAATGAGGGTGATGTCTCAGTGTCCCTCTGCTCTGTTGCAGGGCAGGCTGGGCTGTGTCCAGCCCTTTTGCCAGCTTGTGTTGGCTCATTTCTCTTCAGAGGGAAGGGACCTGGCTACTTAATATGCTCCATGCCAGCACACCCTGCTCTCAGTTGCTTTCAAATCCTGCCCATCAAAATTTCCCTCGTTGTGGCAGCCAGACCCAGCCACGGCAGGCAGAGCTGGGTATGAACATGGGCAAATAATCCCTCCCTGGAAAGCATGCCAAGGCGGGATGGGTAAGTCTATGCAGGGCTCCATAAAAATCCCAGGTCCCCCAAGCCTCATCCCACCAACTTCTTGGCTGAACTCTGCTGGGACTTGGTCATTCCAGGATCTCCCACAGTTGCTGTCCTACATACACATGTGCCATGGCCACCAATGAGGTTTGCTTTGAAGAAAGCCAAAATTTTTTTAATTACCGTGCAGAATGAGAATGTTTGTAGGGATGATCCAGCAGAAAGTGACATTATCACAGTGGTGACAGCAGGGCATATCGCCCTGTAGGTAACAACGACTGCATATGTGTATTTGCAATAAGTGGAACGAATTGTCATACTAGAGCAAGAGTGTGGCTGTACATCCCAGTGGCTGGGGACAGATATTTTATCAGGGCCTGTTGCGATAGGACAAGGAGTCATGGTTTCAAACTAAGAGAGGGTAGATCTAGACTAGATCTAAGGAAGAAATTTTTCATGCTGAAGGTGGTGAAACACCGGCCGAAGTTGCCCAGAGAGGTGCTAGGTGCCCCATCCCTGGAAACATCCCAGGTCAAGTTGGATGGGGCTCTGAGCAACCTGATCTAGTTGAAGATGTCCCTGCTCACTGCAGGGGGGTTGGACTAGATGGCCTTTAAAGGTTCCTTCCAACACAAACCATTTATGATTCTATGATCAAGACTCTGTCAATACAGAATGTGGTTTTCAAGGTTATCAGCTATGGCCCCTTGTTTCTGCCTCCCGGGCTAGAAGCTGCCATCTCCTCTGTTGTGCCAGTAGCTCTTGCTGTGGCTGCTCTTTAAACTGGATATGCTTATGATCTGACTCAAAAAATAGCAAACAAAGAGTGGCCTTTAAAAAAGTTCTAATTCACCAAGGGGGAAAGCATACCTCAGGTTGGGGTGTGTATATATATAT
>NW_010509614.1:0-68961 GCF_000687285.1 Phaethon lepturus
CGGCTTTGGGGGGCACCTGGCCCCCAGCCAGCGTCAACCCACCACAAGTATGCGAATGCGGTAAACTAGAGCTCGTTGAAATATCTTGTTACTCTACAGAAGCACTGGTGAACTTGGTTTAGCTATTTTTATGACTCATCTCCGTAATCTTTGTTAAAATATCACATAAATGGATTTCTGTTTCAATTGGTACAAGGTGGCAGTAATTACAATGAATTAGAAATACATTTATCAATTAGTTGTTTGATAAATTTCTTTCTCCTGTGATTATTCTAAACTTCCTTGACAACAATTGTTGAAAGCATGGTCTGAAATGAGCATTTTTCCCTAAATTAAGATTTGGTCATGAATTTTGTACTGTAGTTGCCTCTGCTAGGATTCTTGTGCTGAGCTCTGGGTGCCCTTTTGTAGCAGAAACATCTGGTTATTTGGCAGATTCTGCAGACAAATGTATTGCCAGCATCAGAGCTGTTTCCTCATTTGCCTCATGATTTGCCTTTTCTTGGCAGATGGACTTGAATTCCTTCATGCCATTTTTTTCTGATTTTCTTTCTATGATAAAGACAATAATTTAAAAGCTTTAAGTTTATTAGTGACTGTTTATATGCTGGAAGTTCTGCTTGGAATATGACTGGAAAAGCACAAGTGACAGGAAAGAAAAGTTTGGAGAAAGTATAAATTGCTCACCTAGATTAAAAATAAAAATAACCTCTTTGTGTTTTCATGTAGCACATAAAAAAGCTGCAAATCCCAGTCAGGGCAATAATGGGTGCTGTCCAAACAGGGATAACCGTGATACTTGCTGCCCCAGAGAGCATTAAGCTCTGACAGTATTTGCACAAAACATATCTCGACGTATTGTACGCAAATTTTTGGCAATTGCAGTTGCCAAGGTCCATAAGAAAGTTCTGGGATATCTGGCAGCATTTCTCAAGGCATCCTGTATGCTGAAAAAGTAAAATAGCTTTTCAGGAAAAATAAATGACAAGATGAGGGGAAGTCCTGATAGTAATACTTTTAATAAGGCTGATCAAGTACAAACATCACGATAATATACAATGCCTATAAAATATACCGAGCTCTGTCAATAACATCATCCACCCTGTGCGCACTGACAAGGAATAATAGATATGTTTATGCATTTTCAACGTCACAGATTGTTACAATTTGTTAATATTTTCCAAGCAACTACCCTATCAATAGATCATTTGCCTACTGACAGAATGCTCTAAATAATTTTGGTCTGTGCATCTACACTGTTCTGTTACATGGCTGCTCTTGGAAAAATACTGGGAGTTGGGTGCCTTATACCACATTTGCTTTTACAAATTAGGTCTGTTTATATTGAAAGATGATTATGGCGTTTTAGGTTGTGCTTTCATACTTTATTATTATTATGATTTCTATAGTGAGTTTTTCTTTCCCAGTAACATAATCCTGCTGGATATTTAAATTTTGATCTCTTTTGTCTCATTCATATAAATGCTATTAAGGAGGCCTATTTGCTTCACACTAGTTTGCTAGAATAAATTTGACTAGCCCCAGAGGCAATATTAATCTCTTTTGATGCAAATTCTGCTTTATATGCCAAGACCAGGTGGCAAAGCTAGGTATTAATGGGATCATAAGGGGTTTAGGCAGTTTCTCCAGCATGTAATTCTTTAGCCTGTTTTATTACAGCCAGACCATTCGTCTGGTTACATCCACTGAATGTCAGTCTTCATGACCGTACCTGCTACTTTTCTCTAATATTGCTATATAGTGTATGCAGAGTTCCTACATCTGTCAGGGCTGTGTGGTGCACAGAATGCCTGCCTGGTTCATCTGAGATCCCCAAATCATGGTTTGCCTGTGGATAAAACTGTTGAATAGGAGACAATTTCTAAACTGCAATACCTGAAAATTTATGTAAATGCTATGTAGTGAAAAGGCAGAAAAGTTGGAAAAGATTTTGTGAGGACCTACAGACTTGTTCCAGCCTTTTAAAATGAAACTCAGTTTAGTGTTTTGAAGCTGATCAGCCTTTAAAACGAATCCAAATTACTAATTTAAAGATAAATTGTCTGAATGGTATCGTATTTGGCAGCACTTCCATCTCTTTCTGTACGTAAACATGTGCTGTGCTGCTGTATTAGTGAACTATAAATGAAAAGCAATGCTGGAGCAGGGTCTGACATATTCAGATTTGGGAAAGATGAAAGGAACCCTGTGTAGCCACATTTGAATGCTTTCATTCCTATTACACTGGAGCAATTATTCAAGAACATGTCACCCATGTGAAAGTATGTTCCCTGTGGTGCTATCAAAATAACTGCGACCTTAACGTAACTGCTGCAAAAAGTGATGGCCAAACAAGCAAACGCAGGTTTAATTTACTTTCCTTTCATTTAAAAGCAGTAGACAAATACCTTTATGTTATCTTTGGTTTTTTTCAGCCTAATTTTCTTTTTTTAAAATGCCTGTTCCACTTCAAGTCATAGGCACTTCAGTATAAATGAATACTGATGATGAATTAATTCAGTCTACACTAGATCTGCATAGGCTAAAAGTAGGTTATGGCACAAAGCTCTGGTTTCTTGCTGAAGTGATAATTTGAGGCCAGCAGAGGTACATAAGAGTGAATTATTTAACTCAAATTTTTTTTTCTCAAAAGGCGAGTATGACACTAAAAATGAACCTGGCTTTTTAAAACTGACTATAAAATGCTACTGTAGCATTCTACTCTTATCTCCTAATTGTCTATCACTATCTTGTTTATGTGCTTTCAGTAATTATCTTATTCTCTAGCCTTAGTATTGCTCTTTACAGGTATTGATTTTGATTTAATTTTCTTCTTTTGAAAAAAAATGGTGTTTTTTCTATGCCCGATTTTGGGTCAGCTGTGATTTTCTCTTACGTCCTACCAAAACTGCAGTGGGGGCCTTTTGTGCTCTAGCTGGGGGGTATCCACAATTGTGGGCGATTTTTTTTTTTCCACCTACCCCCAAAAATTAGGCTAGCACAGGTATGTAAAAGGTTGTTATCATGTTTAGGCTGTCTGTTAATTGTTAGGTTTTTGGACACATCTCTTTTCTTCAACAGGCCACCAAGTAAAGCCTGGGAAACCTGACAATCAGGCAATGGCTTTTCCTCTATGTCTTTCCAAATGTATGAATCAGAAAGAATTTGTCTCTGGATTTACAAAGATACTGCTGTATGAGTGCTCAGGATTCATTCCTGGCAGGTCGGGTCTGCACATATTGCTTGGATGGAGTCTCAGATTGAAAGCTGAAGAAAAGGTGGCTTTCAAGGCAATGAATAAGGAGCCAGAACCACAGCTGTGGAGCTTGCAGTAGAAGTATTTTTGGAAACCAGAGAAGCCACTGAAAGTGACTCCTTGTAAACCCAGCTGGTTTTGGCAATGTATGTATGTTAAAGTTGATGCCACCGAAGCTATCGCCTTTTTCTCCACTGAGTACTTACAAAAGTGAATTACCCAGTCTGGAATTTTAAGAAACACTGGAAGTGAATTTATCTAGTAATTTTTCTGGTCAGGTGGCCACATTTAATCTCTATTTTAAGGAGAAACTATGTGCTTGAAGATTTTTGTCCTACTGTGGGTAACTGTATTTTAAACTGTCATGATTCCACTGCTGCAATTAATACAGAGCTCACGCACTGACTACAATGGGAGCAGAATTTAACCGATAGGTATAGTGTGTTTCTGCCTGGGAAATTTTCACACTTCAAGTGAAGTGAGGCAAGCACAAGAATACATCTTAGGTGAAAGAAATGTGACACTCTTTATCCTTAGGGACCAAAAAAGCATGCAGTACAAACTACAAAAACTTGACATGCACAGACTTGTACGGTCTGCCTTACTAATTGCTCTAAAATTCCTCGCTGGCTGCTGTATTTTTAAAATATGAAGAGAAAATTAGTGTGCCATTGCACTTTATAAATAATTCTTGCACATTTAACTCATAATTTTCATCATTAGTCAGGAAGCAATTAACATTTTAAATGCTAATTTTTAGACTATTAGAGAAATATCTGATGATATTAGACTGCTGAGATGGGAGCATGCCATAGTAAATTATTATAACATGAAGACTGTAGGGAAGAATACTGTATGTTTCAATTCAGTGTCAGCAAGAAGCGATATGGTGCAGTTCCACAGAAAGCTGGGAGATTTATTTTAACCTTTGTAAGACAAATAACAAAACAGAGGAATATATAAAGCCTTATCTGAGGAAAAAAAAAAAGTAGAACAAAAAAGAGAGGTTTTTTTTGAATGTCGGAGTTGTATTGTTTCTTAAGTAGAACATTTGGATTAGTGCATTTTTGCACATCTAGCATTAGAAGTGTTTCACTTGTTAGCCTTTTCCTGTTTTAATCTCACTGGAATCATACTAAAACAATGATATCTGGAGAGCTGCGGCACTCAAAGACGAGGAATTATATGGAAGCAGCCATGCCCACTGATAGCACGTGCAAAGGACTAGGTTTCCAGTCTACTCTCCTTACTGTTGTTCATTCCAGTGAGCAGAGGAGATTCTGAAATTGTACTGGACATAAGAAACTCACGTATGAGGGCTGTTTTGAGAGAGACACAGGGATCAAGCAGAATATAATGCTTAGGGGACAGACAACTGGAGCGGGACTTGAGACCTGCTTTTGGATCCTGGCTTTGCCAGTCACTTGCTCTGTGATGTTCAGTCAGGGGTTCTGCTTCCAGAAAAACAGGGTAAATGATCCTGCCTTCCTTCTCGGAGCACTTTGAGCTTTGTGTCTTCTAAGCTCTGTTGTAATTACTGTTTAAAATATTAACTAACTGCATACTTGTACCCTTCTGGGCAAAGATAACCAGAAGAGTTACAAAATTTATGGAAACGTATGTAGTCTCTGCTGCCCTTCTGCCCTCCCATCTCTTTGAATGCTGCCATACTCAGTTTTAGAAAATCCCAGTGTTAGCTATTTAGGTGTGGAAGTGTGAGAGAGACTTTGTTTTTCCATTTTGTCACGCTACTAGTTATGATAGTTGGCAGAGTCATGAGAAAACAAAATCACGAGATCCATCGAATTCAGACACTTTTGGTTAGGATGTACATTGTGCCCTGAGCAACTTCTCATTTCCATTTTGCTAACATCAGTGTGACACTTAGCCTCATAACAAACGGATGATTTGATGAATTGGCTGAATGGTATGGGCCCTCAACTCGCTCCTAGGTGGCCGATGGAGTTTGAAGCAATTCTTTTCAAACTCCGGCTTTAGCAGCAAGTTTACTAGTAATAAAACAAATACAGTAATGAAATGCGGTTATGTCTGCTCAAGTTGACTGGTTGTACACTCAGAAAGAGGCACCTGTGTAGCAAACTGCTGGCAAATGTCCATCTAAACGAGCTTGTTACTGCGCACACATCCATTTTGCTGTTTCCAGCAGGTAGCTTCTCAGAGCTTGCTGGCAGTGGTCACTGGGCTTCATCAGTGAACATTTGTTTACATGATGATTTATATCCAATAGGACTGTCTTTGTTGAATCCAAGTACTTTCACTTAAAACCGATTATAACTTAAGAACTGTGAAACCTTTTCTTTTGTACCTCTCATATAGGAAATATTGTTGATTTATGTGCAAAACTCTAGTCCAAGTGGAGTTATTGAGAGTGTGAGCAGGGGCTAGCAGTGAATATGTCATCAAAGTTGCATGGGTGTTTTCCACAAAGCCAATTACAAAGGATATTGTAATACCAACAGGAGCATTTGGATGGTTCTGAAAAATACATAAATAATAATGCATTCAAAGTAAACTACCTAAACATAATGATTACATAATAAAACTTTATGTGAAAAGTTTAGTAGGAAAAAAAAAGACAAAATGATGATAAAAACAGTACCAACAAGCAAAAACCACTGAAAGGTTAACAAAGTCAAATAAAAACTGACTACACAGAAATTGAAACTCACTTTACCGGAGCAATTTTCCTCTCTAAAACACATGCATAATGTTGTATTTACCTGGTTTGCATGGCATGTTGCAACGGAATTATTTCACTTGTTCAACGCTGGAAATTTAAACATTTTCTAAAATTGCAAGTTGTTAATAAAAAGCTGAGAAGACCAATGAAGGATCATAGCAAGCCTTAGGTCCACGTGTGGAGCCACAAGAGTCTGCAAAGGCGGAAAACAACTTACCGATACAGATTCTTGTACAAGGTCTATTGATCCGTACAATAAATACCTACATTAAAAAGAAATTATTCGTAGAAAGTCGCAAATACAGATGATGGGTGTGTATCATCTGTACCAGGTACAGATGATAGGTACAGCCCCTCTAGCTTTTCTTCCTGATGGAAGATCACAGTGACCCCTCACGTTTTCATTCGAGACAAAAATTTCCTGGCTTATGCAGAGGAAGAGGCTCTGCAGCATGTCCTGTCCTTTCTTTCCTATAGGAGCCTGTAAAGTTAATATGCATTAATTAACACCTATGGCAGTTTCAGACCATCGGATAAGTCAATTCTTGAAACAGAGGTGGGAAGCTATTATTGTGTGAGATGTTTCTATCCTGCACTGGTGAAATTAGGGTGGAAACTGCTACTGAAAATAGCATGAATTTTGTTCCCTGGTGCTTTTTCCTTTCTGTCTGCTTCAGAGATACTGAATTAAAGTACCGGGACAGAATGTGCTGGGACTGCGGGTGACACAAGATCTTGAGGATGAAATCTGATTTCACCAAGACTATTTTTCATTTTGATAGTTTTCACTGCAAATTAAGCCCTGGTATTGAAAGTATGACTGCCCCTTGGCTGTGTAGCTTAATAGCATGTGGGAAGTCTTCTGTGTTCAAATCACGCAGGCATCTACCTTTTCAGCTTTACTCAAGTCCTGGTGTTTCCTTCCTACAAAGTGGGTTAATATGTTTAGAAGAATTTTCTCACTCATCTATTTTTGCCAGAAATAATGAAAGGGAGAAATTCTGGCTGTGAAGTGGGGGAGAGGAAAATGCACACTGAAACAACTTAAAGCATGTAGAAAAAGATATTATAACCTGACTAAGAACTGAATCTCAATTAGCTGCCACAAATATAGTGCCTGGCTCTTCTGGGAAGTATCTGGTTGCTGCATCTCAGTTTCCCTTTGAACCCAGTTTGAAACAAACTGAGTATCCAGATCTGTACTTTCAGCATTCTGCAATTTACGGTCTGAAAAAATCATAATGGCATTACTGTTATTAAAAAAAAAAAAAAAAAAGTTCTATATTTCTTACCCCTACACACACTCCCACATGTAATCCAGCCTAAAGCATCCTGGCGTGCTATATGTTATTGCTGGAAAGTCTGGAGGTATTTGGCAAGACTGTTCATACTAACATACAGGAAAAGCACTTCCAAAGAGGCAAAGAACGTAAGAGTTTAGCAGCTGTTTAGATCTTGGTCCAAATCCTGGTGAAGTAAAAGAAAGGAATTGGTAGATATTGAAATGAAATAATTGTCCTATTCATATATTTTGTAATCTCAGTATAAAAACACCAGACATGCAAGGATTAAATTCATAGTGTAATTTGCATTATGCTTATCAGTTGAGCATTAGGGAAATGTCAACTTGACATTTTGACAAATGCCTCGTATTTTTGGGGGGGCAATTGTCCTGCTGTGGTTCATAGAGCAATAAAAGTAGCATAGATTTTTAAGAATTTTATGTCTTTCTTGGAATAGTAGTGTTGAATTGTCCCTCGAGTCACCTGTGTGCTCCATTCAAAAGTGCAAATTTGACAAATGATGGGGAAAAGAGGCTATGTGCCAGAGGACAGATGGAAACTGGAAGAACTAGGAAGAAATAGATTTGCAGAAGAATGTAGAGAACTTTTTGGAAAAAAATTAACATAATGTCTGTTCCATTCTGCAGTATTCCTGGGAATATAATACAATACAATACTGGGAGTATTGTATTCCTCCTAACACAAATTATTTTCCATTTGCCCTTTTCCTTTTGCTTTCTTTTCCCCTCTTGTGCTGAATAGTGGTGTTGTACAGTCCTCAGCCAAAACAGGAGATATTTTGATAATTTGTGCTGAAAAAATGCCTACTTCCTATTGCAAAACTAGTTAAAATAGACCTGCTACATTTCTATGCTTTCGCCATTATTGATGATGTGTGATTGATGCTTATATTCCTAATATATTTTTACTGAATATTTTAAAAATTTATTTCAACATTTTATGGTAGCATGTACATCAGTAAATACCTTTTCTTGCAATACCCTCCCCAAATGTTGTATACATTTTTGTACTAATTAAGGTATTTTCACTTTTATAGATATATATGTAGCTATATTTTATATGGAGGGGGGTGTGTGTGTGTACACATCTGTATGTGGAAAAGAGTTGCCTGAAAAAGCATGGGAAAAACTGCCAGGTAACCTTTTTTTGAATTGTTTAATGCCACAAAAGCAATGTATAATATTTAGCTCTTTTAAAAAAGTGTCTATATACTGTTTTTTCTCTTAGATATCCATGGAGAAATTGAGTAGCAGATACATATATTGAAGGTCTAAGAGCAAAATTTTGCACTCTCCCTGCTAGTGTTTATTTACATAGCCAGCTTTAGAAATACGACAAACTATTTTTTTTACTTCTGTCATAAAAAATGATCATGAAACAGATTTTACCTGAAGACTGATAAACACTTAAGTTAATGCTAAATATTGGCTGGAGTGAAGGGGAAGGTGGGGGGATGGGGAGTGTAGTTTATTTGCTGCTTTGGAATGTATTTAACTTCAGAAAAATGAAGTTATTTGTCTGGTAACAGGCAATTCTGAACCAATAGCTGACAAGGAAACACTCTGTTCAGAATTGTGATCCTACATCCTTCTTGGTCACGTTGGAGATACCAGCTCTTAAATACAAGAGAAATGTCACAGCATTATTTGGGATAGTAAAACGAATTTAAATTCTTTTAGGGCATATGTTTTATTACCTTTGATTTCACGTGATATCCCTGATAAAAAGTTATGTATGGAAGGCAAAATTATAGACATTTCTGCTAACCTAGTAACAGGCAGGAGCACAGTCCAGCATCACTCTTCTGTTTTGAGCCTCAGTATTTCTTTCCCCAGTCCTATCCCTACCTTGTTCTCCACCATCTGTTCCAGCTTCCTTTTCAAGTCGCACAAATGTCATGGTATCCTTTCCACTGTGACCTTACACTCCTACGACTGAACAACTAAAGACCTAATAACGTAACGCATACGTTAATATTATCCAGACCTCCTTGTCCACCTAGGCGATATTTTCTAAATACTGTTTTCGTTTCTCTTCAATTATAGGTATTTTCCAGATCTCCATTCTTTCAAAATTTGTCTACTTTCACGCAGAATATACATCCTAAAATATTTTCACATTATCTTTTCATGATTTGTAGACCCTGTCTTTATTAAGGAATAGTCTTTCTGCTGGTGCTTTCCATAGCCAAGTTTTTTGGTTTGTGCTAGCAGATGCTATTTTTCACCAAGGTTTATCTTCTAACTCTCAGTCCTCCAATAATCATTTGTACTTGGTTAGCTCCCTTCAATATTTTTGTATTACTGATTATCTTCTTCACAGTCTGACTTTTAAAATAATTTTCTGCTTGTTACAGTCTCCTTAGCATCTAGGTATGTTAGTATATTGCCATCTAATTCTAAATGTGTTTATAAAAATATTTTTGCTAATATGTAATGTAACTTTGTCTTTGAAAACCACAGGCATTTGGAGAGAAAAAACCCAGCAACCCTAAACAAACAGCCTCTCATGTGTTTATCTTTAGACATGTTCATCTATGTAGAGAGATTATATAGAGTATTTGTGTGCAAGAAATTTTATGACTAGATACATTCTGAGCCGCAGCTGTAATTCCTGAATGCTTTAAAGCCTGAAGCAATCTGTGGACCTCTGTTGTGTGTGCAGGAAAAGGAATGAAATCTGCCACTTGTTGCTAGGCAAAGTGTGCCTACCAACATAGCACTTAAAAGTAATCTGCAAAGATCCGGCAGTTTAACTAGTAGGAACACTAAACTGCTTCCAATGCAGTTTGCCTGTGATGTATTTCTAAAAGGAATGCAAACTTCTTTTCCTAACCCATAATTCATGCCCACAAAATGTAAACCCCGCTGCTTCCATAGGCTGTCAGCTCCACGTGGGAAAAAAATAAACATTGTTGGGCAGCTTTTTACTGGGATGTATCAAACACCTCTCAAGACCATTCATTTCAGTAGGAATTAATGAAACTCACAATTGCTCTGTAATACAATTTGGCTTCTGAAAATCAGCACCCATGTTCAATGGGAATGACGCTGGGAGGGGTGTGGATGTGGCAAAGGAATTGGGCTAGCATTTGAGTAGGTTCAGTGTTTCCTTCTGCTCTGTTCCATGCTGTGGACGCTGAAGGGAAAGGGAAAGGATTGTGGGTTTTGAGGATTGGAGAGGTCACAAGAAGGCATCCTTCAGGGTATTCCTGAAACAACACAGACAAGCCAGCAAGTCATTCTAGAGGAGCGAAAATTGTGTTTGAATATTATATGTGCATTTGGGTGGGCTATGTAGACGAAATTAGAAACATGTGTGATGATTTCGCTGAACTTAAAGCCTTTCCAAAATCAAAAAAAAAAAAAAAAAAAAAAAAATCCACTGTCAAATTGGGATTAAACCAAGCAGTGTTCATAATGAATCCATTAAGATACATCTTATTCAAGTATGTCACACTTCATTACACGTGACTGTACTTTAAAACGTTTGTAACTGAGAATGTCTAATTTATATTCAATTAAAGAATAAAAATTCCTTTATTCCACAATGATCTAACTTGATTTTCTCTTGTGACTGCTATATTGTAGGTATCTACTGAAGATCCCAGTTGTATACATTTTATAGCTTTGTGTCTTTGATTAGGAACTGTAATATCAATGAGATTCTGCTTTGCTCAACGATTGTCATTCAGACATTCTTTGCAGGGAACATGAATTTGAACTAATGGCAAGAAAATTAAACGGTTCTTCTGTTGATTTGTTAATTCTTATTATTGTAAAGGCATTTCATTTAGGGAAATTGCATTCTGTTCAGGAATATCTTCTGCAAGGCCAGAATTGATTCTTGATGTGATTACATCTCATCTTTTTGACTGTCAAGGTTGTCTTTCTGGAAAGCTATTTTTTAATGCTTTTTTTTTTTCTTTGCATTTTCCTCCCCATGTCACTGCTTTCTTCCTCTTTCTTTCACCTTTTTCTCCATTTTGAGCATATATTTTAACAATTGTCTATATTTTCTCACCTTCCCTTTTAATTTTCTGTCCTTTGTTCTGAATCCTCTCTGCAATACTATGGTTTTGTTCCCTGTGCTTCACATTGTATCCCAGTCCTTTCTACTCATCTGTGCCTGCCTCTTTTTCTTTCCTTAGTTTCTTCATTCACGCCCTCAAACTGTGTCATTTCTTCTTCATTTGCTTCTTGGTTCCTTACACACGCTGTATTTAATACTGTCCTCTGCTTTTGTGGCTTAACCCCAGCCAGCGACTAAGCCCCACGCGGCTGCTCGCTCACTCCCCCATGGTGGGGCGGGGGAGAGAATCGTAAGGGTAAAAGCGAGGAAACTCATGGGCTGAGATAAAGGCAGTTTAATAGGGAAAGCAAAAGCTGCGCACACAAGCAAAGCAAAACAGGGAATCCATTCACCACTCCCCGTGGGCAGGCAGGGGTTCAGCCATCTCCAGGGAGGCAGGGCTGCATCATGCATCACGGTTACTTGGCAAGGCAGATGCCATCACTCTGAACATCCCTCCACCCCTTCCTTCTTCTTTACCCCAGCATGATGCCGAATGGTATGGACTATCCCTGTGGCCAGCCCAGGTCAGCTGTCCCGGCTGTGTCCCCTCCCAGCTCCCCGTGCACCCCCAGCCTGCTCACTGGTGGGGCAGCACAAGAAGCCGGACAGTCCTTGACGGCTTAGCAACAACCCAAAACATCAGCACGTTATCAACATATTCTCATCCCAAATCCAAAACATGCCTCACACGAGCTTCTGTGAAGAAAATTAACTCTATCCCAGCTGAAACCAGGACATCTGCCTACCCCTATGGACATAGTCCTTGTGCACTTAAAGCAACTCCGACATTTTTACCCAGTTCCTCTGCCCTCCTCCGCTCTCCAGTACTATACATTCCCCTTTCAGCCTATACTTCTATCTTTTTTTTTCCTGTGAGAAGCATTGAATGAGGATATTTACTTAAAGAGAAATATGTTCCTCTTAGATTTTAGTATTTCAAGTACTATTTGCGAAATAATTGTGTTGATCTGTCATTCACCTACATTTGTTGTTCTAAGCCATCATAGTCAGTCTTACACTTATCCATATTCATAATTTTCAGAGCGTTGGCATGAATTTGTTGACCTTGTCTAATCTATCTTTCAAACTGATCTACTTCCGAGAACAACTAACATATCCATAATAAGCAGACATTATTAATTTCTGTGGTAATTGGTTTTCCACCGAGTATGAAAGCTAGCCAGGGTTACACATTGGGAAAACTTTGTGAAACAAAGATTTGCAACCAAAAGGGGCAAAAGGGGAAATTTGAGTTGTTTTTGTCTTTCAAGGCACTATTTTAACAATTATTAATTGCATTATTCTTATTTTCTGTGACTCTAGTAAGTTCTTTTTCCGAGTTAGTTTCTTTCTTTTTGTCTTTTCTTCAAAAATTCTATTAATAACCATTTAATTCTCTGACTAGCCAAGGTCTTGCTGTAACTAGATGGGTTTGTGATTATGTCATGCATGAAAAACCATGAATAACCAGCATGAACAGAAGAATTATGAGTGCAATGCATGTTGTGTTAGAGTTCCTATTAGTGTGTCTCAGGCAGAAATAGAAATGCCGTGCTTTTATCCTTAATTTCTGAACTTTCTTTATTGGGTCCTTTTAGTTTTTCTAGACCTTCCACACCCCACACCCCCCTTTCACCTCAAAAAAAAATTTAAAATATACAAGAGAAGGCCTAGGGAAAAAAGAAAAAACAAGAAAAAAATACTCTTCTATTATAAAGCCAGCTTGGTGGAACTTCTTCAAGTGTTTGACTCCTTTTTTCTAGTGTCTCCTTTAAAAGTTTCATCATCTTCATCTCAAACTCAGACTTAGAAGAACAGGAAGAGACTTGTTTACTGAATCTCTAATTTAAAAGAGGGCTTTTTGCTCTTCTTTTTTCATGTATTACCACCAAAGTTCTTAGGAATTTTCTCTTTCAAAAGCTGACAGAGAATCTGTCTTTTTGTCTGTGTATGTGGAAGATTTGTTAACAAAAGCTACCCAACATCCTTTGTGAGAACAGCCTTTCTTTCTGCTGCAGTGATTGAGGTTTTGGAGATCCCCTGATCATTTCATGAGATGCGGGGACTTCTGTGTCACGAGCAGAACGATTAGACTTGAGACTGAAAACAGACATGTGAAAATCAACGTGAGTTTTGCCGTTGACTTCAGCAGGCCAGTCTCTGTTTTCTTCACTGCTTTGAGGATTCATTCTGTATGTTCTCTTACATTCCGTCCCGGCTATCTAATCTGAGAAGGAAGCGCACAGTGCAAACTGTAGGGACAAGACCACTGACTTACGTGACCTGAGTGTGGTCTCAGGTCTCAGCCTGTCTCACTCTGCCACATGAATTCCTTGGGAACATTAGCTGAACTCACTTGTCTCGCATGTTTTCCAGTACGTTTCATTCCCTATCTGTCAAGCATGGATTTTTTTTTTTTTTTCTCCTCACAATTTTTGGGCATTGTGAATGTAAATGGCCATGCAAACACCTAATAGTAAGATTGTGATATGCTGAGATGATATGGCAATGGAACTATATAAATACCTGAAATTAAAAGAGTTCAGGACTCCACCCGATATTACTTCAGAACTTTGAGATATAACTGTCACTGTGATTCATACTTTGTCAGAAATGGAAAATGTTGTTTGGATTGTTTGGATTGATTTTTTTTTTTCCTAAATTCATTACTTATTAGGACTACATTTAAATGTGCATCAAGGAAAGTAACAACATGAAGGGACTGATTAGTTCAATTATACCACCCACACCTAGAAATAATCTTTTTACAGTAGGAATCTGAACCATAATGTTTTAAGAGCAAATAAAACAATCTGTTCATCTTTTATCCATTATGTTCTTCTAGTTTAAGAGATTTTTCTCATTTATTTCAAACCAAGGGATAAAAAAAAAAGTTAATTTCAGTTTGCCATGAATTGCAGTCTCCGGTATTTTAAAAACATATAATACTGTGCTGATTACTCTTTGTTTAAAAGGATGGTAATCTGTGCATACTATCGCAGTTGGAGCCATGTTCCCACCTGCCAGCTATTTTCGCACTGTGTCTCTGGGCAACTAGTTTTTCATTTTGCTCTTTATCTGACGTAAAGAATAAATAACAGAATAGTGCCTGCTCTACAGAAGCTGTACATTATTTTGCCTCTCCCTACGTTGTCTGACTGTGCCTTTTACAGAAAGGTCTAAGCACATTCACCCACCAGTTACGGTGATGCACCTGAGGCACCTAAGGTAGGAGCCTGTTTTGCTGAAATGCTTATGTTGGTTTTCAGACTGGGAGGGGCCATGAACTGGGTGTAAAGTTTTCACAAAAGGCAACTGAAGAAATCAGGTTCTATAGTTGAGTTTTCTGAAAAGGATGACATGTTATCTGGAAAACGTCAAGGTGTCTGTAAAGTAAGGATAAAGTACATCCTGGTGTAGATTTTTTTTCTCCAGGAAATAAGAGGCCGACTTAAGATCTGCATCTAACCAAGCCACTTGCCGGAGCTACTTATCTCTCTCCCTTTGACTATAGACCATGCTGATCTAGAGTGCTTTCATAATCCTCTCTAAATAAATATCTGGAAAAAGGTAATTTTTTTTTTTTCATCCCTTTGCCCTCCTTCTCTCTGCCAGTCTTCCAATTTGCAAAGAAGATGCAATGATTTGTTAAGGAATCTTGTTTTGAATACCTTCTTTCTGTTACAGCGTCTTCACTGATCCTCCTGTTATTCCACTTGCTGAGCCCTCCTTCTGACTGAATGAAGTCACTGAATTTAAACATTTCAGAAGCCAGCATGCTACTGATCCACACCTGACCTGTTTTGGAGACTGACTGCATTTGCAATATATTTTAGCCTTCCGTCTCTGTTAGGTTAGGGATAAAATTTCCCAAATACCATACAGCACGTTTTGGAAAGGGTGCTGCAGGAGGTTCGGCTGGACTGTAGAAGAAACTGTCAACCTGAGGCATGTTCTAGGAAAGAAGATCTGTCTTTATTTTGCTGAACTTTAGATTCTTCTTAAAGCTTATAAAGAACTCCACAATCTCTGAGCAGGTTAAAAGTTTGCAAATGTTTCTCTTTTCTAAAAGCATAGGGAAAAAATTAGACAGTATTAAGAGACGATTAATGTTCAAGGGAAGAAAAACCTAATATTTAGCAGTACAGTGGGGGAAGAGTATAGCCAAAATAAATCTTGAGGAGCATTTGTTTAACAATTGGCACTGGTGAAAAGAGTCGATGAATGTGGGCGCAACTTAATATGCTTAGAATTGTATTTCACTTTTGACCCATGCTCTTCATGGGAATACCAGGGTATGCCCGTTTTATGTGTCCCTGGTGGTTGGATATTTTCAAAACTTTCTAAAATGAAATTTTAATGTACCTGTGTTTTCCCCCCCAATAATGGACTATTGAAATTATATGCAATGCTCAGTTGTTTTTAAACATTACTGCACCTTTACTCCGCTCTGGTGAGACCCCACCTGGAGTCCTGCGTCCAGCTCTGGAGCCCTCAGCACAGGAAAGACATGGACCTGTTGGAGTGGGTCCAGAGGAGGCCACACAAATGCTCAGAGGGATGGAACACCTCTCCTTTGAAGAAGGGCTGAGAGAGTTGGGGTTGTTCAGCCTGGAGAAGAGAAGGCTCCAGGGAGACCTTCTTGCAGCCTGCCAGTACTTAAAGGGGCTTATAAGAAAGATGGGGACAGACTTTTTAGCAGAGCCTGTTGTGATAGGACAAGGGGTAATGGTTTTAAAGTAAAAGAGGGCAGATTTTGACTAGACATAAGGAAGAAATTTTTCACAGTGAGGGTGGTGAAACCCTGGCACAGGTTGCCCAGAGAGGTGGTAGATGCCCCATCCCTGGCAACGTTCAAGGTCAAGTTGGACGGGGCTCTGAGCAACCTGATCTAGTTGAAGGTGTCCATGCTCATTGCAGGGGGTTGGACTAGATGATCTTTAAAGGTCCCTTCCAACCCAAAATATCCTATGATTGTAAGCTAGCACATGCTTGAATACTCCAGCTTTATACACCTCTCCTTTTTGTAATGAGTTTTCCCCATATGCTAACAAAACTGTTGGAGAAGTTAGTGACTCAATTTCAGGGATTACTAGCTGGTATTTAAAAATTTAAATCTATGGTGTGACAAGCTATGGAACTGTTGTTTCCCATTTATATTTTCTGTGCAAGTGTGCATCTGCATTGTTTTGGAGAGAGAGGAACCACATCTCCTACCAGACACAATTCTAAAGGAGACAGTTAATGGTATTTATGATCCTGGCTTAGGGATTCATAAATTACTAGAGAATTTTCCTGCTTAACCGAAAGACTGAAAAGTATGTGTTTGGTTTAAATCTGAGGAAACTCATTAACTTTGTTTATGCTTTCTTGTTGAGATGCTGCTGTGCAAAGCACACCCACAAGGAATTTATTTTAAACTAGACTTTTCAACAAAAGCTTTAGGAAGAATGTGCAAGTACATCCCTTAATTTGCTACATATGTAAAAACAACATTAAATAAAATTGTTATCCCTTCCAATTAACTAATTATACTTACCATGAAGTTATGGAGAAATTATTTTTTGTAAAGCATATATTCAACTTTGATAACAAATGTTAAGAGTTGATCTATCATGAATAGATAACACTACACATAATTATTTCAGATAAGAAAGTACACCTTCTAGGAGATCCTTGGTTTGATAGAAGTCCTTGGATCACCAGTCATTCCTCAAGCACAATTACTGAGTAATGATAACTTTTCATAATGCTACTAAATTTCACTTAAGTGTAGTCATTGTGGGAGGCTTGTAGTTGTTTTATGAGTATGTGTCCCCTTTTCTCCCCTCCAGCTCACTATGCAAAACATATGTAGCATAAATTTATTAGCTCCTGACTCAGTGGTGACTACACAGTTATGGCATAGGCATTGTGCAGTGAGTTGGCTTGAATTAGGTGTAGGTTCTCCTGTATGCAGCTCACGTACAGATTGTGCCAGGCTTGTCATTTTGACCTTTTGGGCATTAGGTTTACCATGCTGTGAATAATATCTAAGGCTCATTTTTGTACTCTGTTGATCTGTCTTACCCAGCTGACTTGTTCCATGTAATGTTTATGTAACTGGCATGTTTACTGTGAGCTTGTTTGACCAGCTGCTAACCAGCAAACTGTAGAAGGTCTGATTTTTTTTGGAGAATGCTACAGAGAATTGTAACACACCTGTGCTAGTGTTTGTTATGGATCCCAGTAAGAAAGGCACTCAGACTTCATAAGGTGTTGTTTAAAATACCTTTTAATGGAGATAACACAATAAGGAAAAAAAAGACAGCAGAGGAATCTTATGTCTCTTCAAACACTGGCAACCTTAAGCTGTGCAGCATCAGATGGACCTCTAATCAGGGCATAGATGGCTGCCTGGGTCCCGTCTGTGCTGAGGTTCACCAGCATTATGGCCTTCAGACCACTTGCAGGATTTTCTTAGAAGTAAACATTATGGGTCATTTTGACTGTCAAGTAAAAGCATCTTCACATGAGAACATTAAGACAAAGGCAGAGACAGACAGGTGGCATCCTCGCCAGGCATCATGTGGGAGCCTGGCCACATATTTCATGTGTAGCAAATCAGATGTTACTACTGCTAATTTGAGTTCACCCAATCCTTAAAGTGAAGTTCACGGTGTCAACCTGGGCTCTACTTAGTCTGCAGTACCAGCTGCGTTCATTTCGAATGTGCAATGTGTATAACATAACTTTACCCCTAAATTACTTTCTGATTTTTTCTTTTATTTTTATTTATTTTTCGGTGATCTGATACACTGGTAACTTTCGAAGTTAGTTTGTACTTAACTGGATATATTATAGCCATATCATCTTTAGCTAACTCTTCAGTTTAGCAAACTAAGCCTTTAAGGTTTAGCTACAAACCTCCCATTAACGCTGCTCCTCCTTCAGGTACCCAGTGGTGAACTAAAAGCAGCTCTTCCCACAAAATGTCTTCCAATACCCAGGGTTTAGAAACCCTGACGGCCTGGGTGGCTGACATGGGGGCCTGGGCCCTGGGCAGGCCTGGGAGGCTGGGTGTGGATGGGGAGGGCTGGTGGTGCTCTGGTGCCGTCAGGGCCCTGAGGGGCTCTCAAAACTGGTGAAGGAAATAAGAACATTGCAGGGGAGGGCAGCCCAGAGTTTTTTACTATATGCATGGTCATTAATGCTTGATCAGAGCAGACTCTCAAAGCTCCGGGGAACATTGGGGTGGGAAGCATGGCATTTGACTAGGTAGAAGGAAGTGGTAGCCATGGCACCACCACCTAGCTGTAGCTCTGTAGACCAGAGTGTTGGTGCTGCTGGCAGTAGGCATAGCAGGAAATTTTTCAGTGAAACAGGATTTCACTGGAAACGTCACATTTGTTGAATCCAGAAGGAAAAAAGCTTTCTGAAGAAATTGCTTTTCAAAGAACTTTTCTCAAGCGATAGCCACCGAGTGTTAGATTTTCAGGTCACTACCGTAGATATCTGAGACTGGAAGCATTAGGAGTCTTTTGACTGTGGCACTAAGATACACAGCTGGAAACCTCAAGAGTTCTGATGCAAACATGGCTTCCAAGGTTCCTAGACTTACTGGCAGATAGCCGAAGAGGTGAAACTATGGAGGCCCTCACTTCGTTTCTTGTGCCGAGGCAAGTCTAGAAGTCCTTGGACAATTTGGCTTAAATGTAGCTGCTGGGCAGGCCTTTGAGGGCACAGTTGTTAATAAACTTTTGTGCTGCTTTCTTTTGAAAATAAAAACCCTGCAGCATTTGTGTTTTTTTGGGGGGTTGTGGTGGTGAAGCCAAACATCAACTGTTTAATCTCACAGAACATCAGGAATTCTCCTTCAGTCAGTTTTGGATCATCACTTGTGGGTTTATGGAGCCCAAAGGTCATGTGCAGCCGCGGACCATGGAAGGAGCCAGTGAAGGGTATCTGGGAGACCATTTTTCAGTGAACCCAGAGCACACATCGAACTGTCTCAGACTCAGGAAACAGGGTTTAACTCAGTTATTTCAGCTCTTGAGCACAAACATGAACCTACTGGGTTTGTAATCTTTCTTTCCCACAAGAATGTAGTTTTTTGAGTGCCTACAGGTTTTAGTGTCTACATAGCTAAACATGCGAAACTCCTTTGTATTTTCTTCCTTTGTTGCAAGTTACTTAACGGAAAGGAATTGTTCATGTCTCAGGTATAATTTTGTTTGATATGTGTAGCTTCTGTACAAAACTCTACACTGGGAAAGTAACATATGGAAAAGCAGTCTTCTAGAGAAGCCAAAGAATACTCACTCTGCCTATTAAAACATCTTCCTACTTAAAAGTTGATTATTTTTGTTCTTCAAAAAAATGAGAAACCATTTCATTAAAAATAAGTAAGGAATCTTTCACAGAGCCATTGAATTATTAACAGAAATCTTGACTCTAGACTGTTTTGATGGATAAAACTAATTTATCTCTGTCTCCCTGAGATATTTATATCATCTGTCTAAACAGCATGAATCACATTTAAAATTATATCAACTTGTGCCACCTTTGGGGTAACAAACTGGAGCCGATCTGACTGAGTGTTGCTTGTCTTCATTTTAATCATTGAAAATATCTAATTGATTTTTATTGCAGTTGAGTCTGTTCACTTTACAGAGAATTTGAATTCATAGCCAATAGGGGGAAAAGGAAATCCTACTCATCGGCAGTACTGCGGGTTTTCTTCTTATATTTTGTACCCTTTTAGGACAGGTAGAGGAAGCATGCATATTGTCTTTGATTCTTGAAGTCTGTGTATGTATACATAAACACAAACTTATTTATACTAATTACACATATGCAGTAATAAAACACACAGTTTTTTATGTATATCAATGTAGGGTTTATATACTCTTCATGTAAAACACTCAAGCTATGAAAGACAATTTGGTCTCAGAGCACTGTCCAGCACAAAAAAGTGCTAAAACCATGTATTACCCTTGCCATGTGTTGCAGCCAGAAACAATGAATTGGAGTAGCAAAGTTTTGGACATTTTCATGTCTGGCACTTTTTTTTTTTTAACCTATAACCAAAGAAGATTTCAAAATTTGCCATGAAATAAACTTCAAAAAATCCTTTAAAGTCAATTGAAACCTTTTGATGTTAAAAAAGAAATGTATTTTATTTTGTAATTTTGCAAGCTATCTAACAAAAATATGTGGAACGCAGTACCTTTAAACCAAGTAGCTGTCGTGGTTTAACCCCAGCCAGCAGCTAAGCACCACGGAGCTGCTCGCTCATTCAACCATGGTGGGACTCTCGTCAGAAGTGTAAAAATGAGAAAACTCGTGGGTTGAGATAAAGGCAGTTTAATAGGGAAAGCAAAAGCCGCGCACACAAGCAAAGCAAAGCAAGGAATTCATTCACCACTCCCCGTGGTCAGGCAGGGGTTCGGCCATGTCCAGGGAAGCAGGGCTCCATCACGTGTGACGGTTTCTTGGGAAGACAGACACCGCAATGCCAAACATCCCCCCACCCCTTCCTTCTTCTTCACCCCACTTTATATACTGAGCGTGATGTCATATGGTATGGACTATGCCTTTGGCCAGCCTGGGTCAGCTGTGCTGGCTGTGTCCCCTCCCAGCTCCCCGTGCCCCCCCAGCCTGCTCACTGGTGGGGCAGCATGGAAATCTGGACAGTCCTTGACTGCTTAGCAACAACTGAAAACATCTATGTGTTATCAACATTTTCTCACCCCAAATCCAAAACATAGGCTCATACTAGCTTCTGTGAAGAAAATTAAGCCTATACCAGCTGAAACCAGGACACCAATGGAAATGTATTATTTTCTTCGGTTTTGTTTCTTATTCATGTCATCCCCTCTTTTCCCCACTAACTAGAATAATATTTTCCAAACCTTGTGATTTACCTTTAATAGCATTGTATGTTATTATGATTTTATTTAAATATTTCAGTTTTACTAAATAACCTGCTGAAAGTCTTTTAACTGTCTGGGCTCAATCCTGGGCTCCCCAGTACATGAGAAATATGGAGCTACCAGAGAGAGTCCAGCGAAGGGCCACAAGAATGATGAAGGGACTGGGCCGTCCTGTGAGGAAAGGCTGAGAGAGCTGGGACTGTTCAGCCTGGAGAAGGCTCAGGGGAATCTCATCAATGTATATAAATACCTGAAGGGAGGGCGCAGAGAAGACAGAGCCAGGCTCTGCTCAGTGGTGCCCAGTGACAGGACCAGAGGCAATGGGCACAAGCTGAAACACAGGAGGTTCCCTCTGTGCATCAGGAAACACTTTTTCGCTGTGAGGGTGACTAAGCACTGGCACAGGTTGCCCGGGCAGGTTGTGGAGACTCTATTCTTTGAGATATTCAAAAGCTGCCTAGGCATGGTCCTGGGAAACCATTTCTAGGTGTCCCTGCTTGAGCAGGGAGGTTGGACTAGATGACCTCCAGAGTCATCCAAGAGGAAAGTGGATCCCTTCCAACCTCCACCACTCTGTGATTCTGTTATTTTGTGTCTTTCTCTAATAATGACATATACCAATGGATATATCACTGACACCATATGTCAATGAGTATTTCAAAAGCTGTGATGTAAAATGTAAGGTGTGAAGATTGCAATTAGCTGGATTATTCAGTAAAATGGTTGCAAAATGCAAGTCACTTGCCTTCCCAATAACTGAACTTCCCAAATGTTATATGATCTTGTGCAACCTGAGACTATTAACTAAAGCAAGGATAGGCTTTGGCAGCTGGATAATTTAGTATTGACTAAGTGGAAATTAAGGTAATTTACAATTAAAAGAACCCCTTTGATAAAAACGGGGAAAAGGGATAAAAGAGAAAGGTCTGGACACCCACAGTGGACTATTCTGGTTTAAAAGTCTGTGATTAACTAAATATCCCCATTAAGCACTATAGGATTAGATCCTCCATATTAAACTGTTTTAATACATATTTGCTGAAAACTTGATTTCTAATGCCTTATTCTGGTTTAAGCAGAAGCTGGTAGATGGAGATGCAGAAATATAACCTTATTACCTGACACACAGAGAGTTCTGTGCAGAGAATTTTTAAGAGTACAGGAGACAATCTCACCTAGATCTCTCTTTTGCTGTGACTGGTCTTCAGTACTTAATACGACAGTGAGAGAGAAAAAATTTGAAAAATTGTACCAAGTCGTGGACCATGTAAAAGAGTAAAAAACCTTCTTGACCTCTTTCAGAAATTTTACATATTAAAAATAAACTATGACTAGCATGTGCAATTCAAGCCTTTTATAAGCATTACTGTAATTTAAATTCTAATCTTGGCAGTGGAATTGCAATTGGCAGTAAGCATAGTTTTAAATTTCAAGATTAAATAAAATCATGCATGTTGGCTTCTTTGGACACAGAAAGATAACTGTAGTGTCAGTACGGAAGAGTATTCTCTTCCCCCCCCCCCTCCCCCCCCCCTTTTTTCCCTGTCTTAAAGGAATTATGTAAAAGTTTGAATTCTTTAAACAGTCTGATGTTTTTATATTCTAGATCTAGTTTTCAACTGATACTGTTTAATTTATTTAATATCTAAAATACCATCCAGGGGGCAAAATTTTTATTTTTTTTAAATTCCAGTTTAATTTTCTAGTCTATTTCCATTTCTAAAGATACTGATTTTCAAGTATGGTTTGATCTGATCCATAGTTTCTCATTTCTATTACTGTAATAAATAACAGATTTTATCTAATGAGAGCACATTATTTACAGATCATGTATGCTGCTGATGTGAACCTTAAGTGCTTTCTTAAAATGTTCTTCTGCAAATACTAATACTTTTCATCTCCTGATTTAGCAGCAGTACTTTAAAATTAACTTGTTTGCACAACTTGTGTTGGGATATGGGTAGAAGATTTTAAAACTGCGGTATTCACAAGTGATGGAGAACACACCGAAGTATTAAGTTACTTATGTCAACATGGAACAAAGAGGGTATTGCTAGAAATAATATTTCAGAGTGTGTATAACAGAAATATCTGCTTTAGCTAGTTGATTTATAACCTGAAAACATCAGTAGTCATGCCCTCACACCCACCTCTGGCATGTTTTTTATATTGTAATGTGGGTTCTGATTGATTTTCTTCTTTTAGAACACTATTGAATATTTGTTTACTGAAATATTGCGGTAAGCAATCCCTGGAACACATAGCACAATGAGTGCAATAGGCCTTTTTTTTTTTTGGTTTTATCTGCAAGAGGGCTTTTACTTTAGAAGTATATACAGTAGTTTGTTTTGGTTTTGTCTGTTCTCTAGTACCTCCATTGGAGTTATACTTTAACACCATTAATGTGATATTTTTATTGTTAAGTGCATCCAGTAATAATTGGATCAAGATGATTTGTCACCACTTTCTGTTTTAACTCTGAAAATCCATTTCAGATGGACTTAAATCGGGGGGGTGGGGTTGGGGATCCAATCACTGAAGAGAGCTGAGGGGCAAACTGTGTTACGGACCCTGTCTGCTCTTGTCGCCGTGACCCAGTCGCTCTCCAAAGGCCGATGCTGAATGTTCCTATCTGTTATTCTGGGCTACTTCAAGCTCTCAATAAACATAGAGAAATTGGCTTAATGTAAGAATATCTAAGTTCAAATTTTTTTCATTTTTTGAGCCCTTTGAGAAATAAATTTAGGAAGTCTCTTTCCCTCCCTAAGGCCCTCGGGGCTTACTGTGTTGCTTTGAAAATCTCTGATGCAGTTCTTATCAAGACTGTGGTTTGGTGATAAAGAGGCTTGAGTGGCAAAATTGGCTTGAAATGTTCTACTATCATTAGGCAACTGTTTTCCCTCAAATTTCCCCCCTGGGTTTTTTTGAGTTATTTCTAAATTCAAATCAGTCCCCTTAGCCAATCTATAGTTTAGCCAAATGGTATCAGCATAGGAAGAGAAACAAGTGATTGGGATGTGAAAGAGGAGCCTGTATTTTTGTGAAAACCCTAGTATTGCTGAACCTAATTTCGGTAGGGACAGAGTCCCTAGGGTATACTGCAAAAGTGTAGAAGATGGTTGGCTTTCATTGTGGGTACAACATAAACAACCAAGACCCCAACCTTAAAGAGAGATTAATTTCAAGCATATTGACATAGAAAAAAAAAAAATTTGAACAACTTTTTTTTCAGAAACCACAACTAGTTTTTCAGAAGTTGCAATTCCAGCAATTCTGAAAAAAGACACTCAGAGATACGCTTCAGATGAATGCAAAGCATAATTATTGAGAATCTCAAATGCAACTATTTTGGCTATTTTGCTAATCTTATCCTAGTGTAATCTGAAATATTTTCACTAGCTTTACATTGGTGTAAAGTAGCAGAATCTGCTTCACTAACTGCAGGAAAGAAAGACAGCCACTTGGAAAGAACTATTAAAAACATCTTTACTGTGCTGGTCTAGGTTGAAAGTGCAGAACAATGTTTTAATTTTTCACTTTCCTGAAATTTTCATCTCTTAAAACACAATCATCCTTCCTATCTAACATCCCAGTTTAAAGCGGGAATCCATAACAACAGGTTCTTCATATTTCTTCACTTATTTCATGAAGTGTTTTTTAGTTTTGAAAAGCACTTCATTAATCACTCAGTGGCTGCTAAAAATGAATAATAATGAGCCCAATTCAATTATCATGTCAGCTGCTGGTTTCCTTCTGATGGCTGACTTTATGCTATAGAGAGGAATCCTGATGCTCAGTCTCACCTGCCTGTAAGAAATTGATTCCATTACAATTTTAAAATGAGAACTGTCCCCAATTATGTTCTTACATAGAATAATTGGGCTTTAGTTATTAAAAATAAGTGACAGTGAGGACATCTGAGTGTATTTTAATGTTTGGTCAAACAGCCTGCATCTTTGTACTCCAATAAGAGATTTCTTCTGTAGTGAGAGTTACTGTGCTAAAACTAATGCTGCACAACCACATAAAGAGGTATTCTACCAAAGGCAGAATCTCCAATACTGTTGGCTTAATGAACCAAAGATTTATTTAAGAGCTTGTTCCTTGCAGTTTAACATGCACTTGGTTATAGTTTTACAATTGCCCCTAGACAGGGAGTACTCTTTTTCATCTTACTGAGAAAAAGGGTGAATGTAATTCCAAAGACACTATGTTGCCTCATTGGTTGGTTTGTTTGGTTTTTTTTAAACTAGCTATCTCTAATCACATATAACATCTGAAAGCTCTCGAACACCAAGAAATTTGTACTTACCAAGATTTCTATGACAAAGTTAATTAACATTATTGGCTTTATAAAGAAGAGATTTTAAGCTAATCTCTTGGAGCGCCGGTGGTATTGTCCTGTGCTAGAGGTCATCCAGAAAATGAAAGATCCAAGAGTTGAACACAGTCATCTTTCTTTCAATTCGAGGTCTTAATTTCAAGATCAGTCTTTCCTTATTTTTCTTTTCTGCTAAGTGTTTCTAAGGAGTCTGCATTTTTGTGCCCCACCATTGCTCAGCAGACAAAGTAATCACGACACATAGACATCATACATTTACACATGCTCTTAGGTGGCATGAGCATGGTAGGTAACAAAACAAGTCACTTCTTTTGACTGTGTGCATCACCTATGGAAGGTTTAACCACTAAGATGTAGCAGATCTTTCAGTCATAGTGAACATCAGTATGAAATAAAAAAAAATCTAAACCAAAACCCGTACGAAGGTAGAGAGAATGTTTTCCAGTGGGAGGCACAGAAATAGCAATAGCACTGCTGAATGCTACAATTTCTGTAAGTGCATAGAAATGGAAGCAACATTCAAATTCAGTTTCTGGTTTACCCAATAACTATGTAATATAACTGTTTTCATAAACTGATAGAGTTCAGCTTATAAGTAAGCTGATATCCTTCTCCTTTTTTATTCAAAGTGTGTCAGAACATTTAAAATCTGACATAGATTATTGTATGGATAAGTGGCGCAAAAGAAAATAAATGAACAAATCTTTATTTGCATGCATATGTGTCTAGTGAAGCCCCAAACTCCAAGGTTCCACCAGTTGTTTGTGTATCCTAGTCAATCACTGTATGCTTCCCAGTACACCCAACCTCTGAGGGCTGTTCAGCCCACACAGGACCTGAGTCACTCTGCAGAATTGCCTGTCACTCATGATGGATTACAGATGGATCCCAGCGAAATCAGGCTTCCAAATTGGTGCCTTGAATACATACAGTTCAGATGTGGATTCAGAACTTTTTGCCAGATATTTTACCTTTGTGTCTTTGCTCTTGGACCTATAGGAACGCAAACACAGAGTAGAAAAACGTTTTTAGAATGCACTTAGAATGAAGTTAAGCATCTAAAGGCAAATGCATGTGATCAGAGCCAAATGATTGTGGTTAAATTACCATCTTTCAGCTAAGATGTTTTAATTCCTAGCCTATTGCAACATTGCAAGTGGCTAGAATTCTACCAGTGTTTTCCCTGGAACACTTGACTCATTCTTCTGAGGTTTAGAGACCTAATGGTAACTTTCCAGCATAAGCTGGACCCATGTCCATTTTACATACATTGTGTGTAGCATTTCAAATGCAGGTTTGCTACCATTTTCTGTCCCTGCTGATATATCTTCAATGGGTACATCTGAGACACTTTTCAGCTAAAGAGTTGGTCACACCATCTTTCCATGGCTGACATGAGTGTACACTTAGGCTCTTCTCCTTGTTTCCAACTGGGGAGGCCTTAGCCTATGCATCCTTTCCCTGTCCCTCTCGTGTGACCCTGTGCTTTGTATTTCCAATTTCAATCCACTTCTATTACTTCAGTCCTTAAGACTGTCAGTCCAGTTAATTCTGTATGATTTTCCATCTTCACCTTTTTCCTGAGGGCTTATGGGTTTGTGTCATTGGCAAATGTTGTTGGCATACTCTGAATTTTTGTATCTATATCAGTAAAAGACACTTAGTTTCAAAAACATAATTTGAAATATCACCGGTAATCTTCTTCTATACCAGTAATATGCCTTTTGGTCCTAATGTTGTTTCCTTCCCTTAAACCAAGTTGTGCTTCTTCTACGTTTCTAGAGTACATTGTCCAGAATAATTCTTTTTTCCTAAGTGGCATTGTATCCAATATATATGATCATATTAGCTAGGTTTCCTGTGTTGCTTTTCTTAAAATATCAGTTATCTTATAAAGAGAGATGCCAGGTTAATTTGGCATCATGATAGTCTATTTTGGGATAAAGCTGTTCATTATATTCCATTTTTCATTACCTCAGTGTCTCTAGCTATGCAATGCTTCACAATTTATTTCAAATCCTTGCATAGCTCATGAGGTCAGAGCCACTTGTTTTTATGTTGCCTAGATCATGTGCATCCTTTTTCTTAAAAGAAAAAAAGTTAGGGTTTTTATTTTTCAGACATTTGATTACCAGATAGATTCATTAAAAGTCTTTGTTATTAAAGTGGCCTTTCATGTCCAAGTATTGTAAGTACTCTCGAGTGGAGATTATGGGGTCTTGCCCTCCTGGTCTAGACACTTCCTTAAAAACAGTTTTATGTCTTTGTTTTGTTCTCATCTTAGATGAGTAATTTTCATTTCCACAGTCTGTATCATTAGCCACACTGCATTTGCTACTGTAGTCAACATCCCCATATTAATTTTGTTTTGGACTGTCTGTAAATTATCTTTAATCTTAACTGCTTTTTGCTTTTGGTGAAGCCACTCTTTCTCCTGGTTTCTGTTTATTGGGACGATGAAAGTACATTTTAGTACTTGCAATTTTGCAAGATCTGACCCTGCCTAACGTTTTCTGTTCTCACTTTTGCCATATATTTTCTGACATCTGACAGTTTTCCTTGCATATTAGTTTCATTTTCCACCCTACAAGCTTTCTGCATACTCCAGATATACTGTCTGAGGTGACTGCTCAACTAGTTAGAAATGGAGCCCTTTGTTATAAAAGGTTTTCCACAGGTTTGAAGCTGCCAGTTTTTCACAGCCGACAGCCACAGTCTTTTTCTTAAAGGAATTCTAGAACTTCTGTGAGTCCTCATTATTTCCCTTATTGTCAGATTTTTAAAAGTTAAATTCTGATTTACTTATATTTAGCATTTATTCATGTTACAGCCAGTTTTAAAAAAAAATTTGAATTAATGTGTCACCACTCACTTTGAGGTACAGCTTTCTTGACCAACCATTCAGTAAGGTCTTGTAGCTCACTTTTCTTATGTGTCACAACCTCAGATACCTGGGTGTACTACTTACTTAGGAGAGTTTATCTCCTGGGAAGATGCAATATCACCTCGAAGCTTACATAGTGCTATTCACTCCTTATTTACAATTTCATAATATTATTTGCTTTTGAAATAATACAGAAAATCGTATACAGCAAAAGGGATCCTACACAAACCTTTCTGAAAGGAATCTGAAACCAATTAGAAGCCTTGTATACCCTCTCTAATTTTCTTACAGCTTATCACTATTTTTGCCATGAGGAAGGCTGTAAGATTGGTACACGTGGCTGTAGGAAATAGGCAATATTAGAGGATTACAATGTCAAACCGACTTGCAGATCTACTGCATCATCTGTGTGACAGGGAAGATACAGTGAGTTATACAAGCAATTGCAGGCAGTTTTATGGCCTTCTACACATCAATATAGTCCTCTCACCCAAATTTTGGAGCAAAATATTGCCATTGCAATATCCAGTTGACAAAATTAGTATATTTTAAGGGGCTGATCAAGGTGAAAATCATTAATACAATCTTACAAACTCATATTAGTTAAATTCCTTATAGTCGCTTTCACTTGCATGCAAGAGATCTTCCATTATTTCTCTCAGTTTAATTTCATTAATTTCAGGTTTTGGTGGTTTTTTTTAAATAAAGCCAAGAAATTGCTCTGTATGACTACTCTCATGGAGTCTTTTATTCATTTTCTGTAAGCTGTATGAATTTTAAGTGAAATTATTTTTTTCCTTTATGCAACATAAATTAGATTAGTGCATCTCTGACTGAGAGAGGTTAGGGCTGCTGGACCATCCGTGCTAACCAGCACTGGTTTCTGCCTTACTCTGTCATTTAGACATGGAATAGGAAAATCGGTTCTGCTTTTATCAGAGCATCTTTTCTTCACCAGCAGACATCAAACTGTTAAATCATGAGAGTGCCTAACACGGAAAATGCAAAATCATTGTGATAAGTATCCTTGAAAGCAGGGAAAATATAGGGAGGTTGGTTATGTTTTGCTTTAGTTTTTTTAAGCTACCCTAGCATTTATCACCATTTCCCGGAATGGCTTATGCTGTTGCCTGTCAGTGAAGCAGAGTTAATCACAAGAGTAGGTTTTTATTTTATATTTTATATACTACTTTTTTTTTCTCGTTCTTTATCAACAGAGAGTTATTCAGCAATTTTTAAGGTGGCAACTCCTGTTTTAAAGCAAGAACTAACATGTTTCTCTTATATGTTTTTGAACTATGGGTTTTTTTCAGCTGTTGAACTGTATCTTGTCTTAGGACCATCTTGGAAGGCAAACAAAATTTTATTGAGCAACAAAAGATACTCCTGTTTCTCTTTAAAATTTTCTATTTACAATGACTATCTAAATTCCTTCTTATTGTCAGCAGACTGGGCTTGTATTTTCAGGCAGTTGACTGTAACTGCGGGCAACAGATGCATTTAAAATAGACGGCAATAAAATGCTATTTTTCAGTTGTAGTGATTGGAAGGAAATCTGTCAATCAGATATGCTTTCAAATGGTATTTATTTTAAAACTGAATATTCTAGCTTAAAAGATTTGCAATTGTTTTCACATTTGCTACTCAAAATTGTTAACGAAAAGAATTAAGCGATAGAAATGTGCACCTGGAATTTAGTATGGAACATAATACTTAGTGTGCACCAAGTGTGCACTATAAATACATATTTATACTATAATTGACACCATAAATAGTGTAATTTGTCAATTCATCTGCATATTTGGGTATTTTTAAAGAAAACTAAAGAATATTTAAAAACAAACTTTCCTTACTTTTATAATTCTTCATGCCATTAGATATATTACAATTTTTAAGCAATATATTATTCAACTGATAGAAGGTTAGCATGCCATGTCCTAACAGATTGAGCAGCTGCATTGGCTCTTTAAGATACTTCACACTTAGCAAATAATCATAAATAAATATAGTCAAGTGTCAAAATATGCTACATTGCCAATATTGTGTCAAAATTCAAAGACAAAGTTCAGTTTTGCAGCAGCTGCCAAGTAGAATCTAAGCAGGTGGGAGAGGGCTGGAGGAACCAGTAGCCAGAGGAGGCTTCAGGAAGATGGATTGGCACCTTTTGGTAGAGGTAGGAGCTGCAGCTCCTGCTGCATGAGGGAGTTAGTGCTTGCCACCGTAGCTGTCCCTCTCCGTGCTCCCTTTCAGGGTTTGTACCATAACAGCGAATTCCTGTGTCCTCAGGCTGCGGTTTCTAGCTGTTCATTGCCTACAGCTGGCCAAGGAGGTGAATGGAAATCTGCACATGGAGTTTTGTTGTGTTAGTAATAGTTAACAGTAGACAAATACGGGAATGAGAAAGAGAAGAAAGCCCAGTGTTCATACAGGATGTTTTCGTTCTGTATTCCTTCTTAAAATAAGCATTCATATGTATACCTACCAAAATGACATGCATTGGATTTCAAAGCCGTGGTGATTCAGGTGTCTCCTCAAATGTAAGATGGTACTTATTAATTTCTGTTTATAAATGCATACGAACTACATTAAATGAAACTGTTAGTCATATTAATTTAAAACTATAATTGATGGAATCTATTTTAAAAGCTGGATTAGAAAATATTGCTTTCTGACTGAAAAAAAGGACTTGACACACTCTTTCCTTCCATTGCTAGGCCAAGGGAAGTGTGACTGTGGGAAGTGCAAATGTGATGAAGGCTGGTATGGTGAAGCTTGTCAGTATCCAACTACTTGCAATCTCACACGGAAGAAAAGCAATGAAATGTGTAAGAATTCTCAAGATATCATCTGTTCCGGTGCAGGTAAGAAGTCTTTTGTTGCTTTTGATGGCTTGATGTACTGACTGTGTTTATCTTGAGCATCACTGTAATTTCTGTTCTAATTAAGAATTTTGTAGAGTATGTTTCAAGAAACTGAGAAATACCTGTATGTGTACTAAAATGTTTAGTTCTCCTATAGGCCCATTCCTGCACATATGATCTACACTGATTCAGAATGCCTGCTTTAGTACTCTAATTCACCTATAGCTATTTCAGGCTGATGAAACTGCAGCTGCGACATGTACTTTGCCCATAAAAAGGTTGTGGTAATGGCATTAACACAGAAAGCGATTTCAGATATTTTGTTTGTGTTTATAGCATGCAGAAATGGCATTTGCAAATATTTTCCCACTACATTTACAAACTGTACAATTTTTGAAGACGCTTTTGAGCTGTAACAATGATTACTGAAAATGTTGTGGAAAATCTGCTGAATCATTTTAATGGGGTACTTCCATCTTCACCCTTCTGATTTTCTAACTCTCTTTTCTGTAATTCTTTAATTTTATAACTCATCCTAACTGAAACGGGAAGTTGTTTCCTTATAAAAATCAGAGATAAAAAGAAACAACCTTTTAGAAGACTTCAGTGCACAATGGTAAAATTTTGAAAGGCATTTGCTACCAATCAAGGTTTGAGACCATAAGCTGCTTTCCAGTTTTTCCGTTGATCCCCCAGCATGAGAATCTTTCAAGAACCTACTTCTGCTCACTGTTGCTGATCTTTTAATTTCTCTCTGGATCCATACATATAATAGCATACATCTAAATCTCTCACAAGATAATTGCTGACATGAGCAAAGAACCCAGAGGATTCCTGGGACTTACTATAGAGAAGCTAGGCTCTCAACAAGAAGTGAAACTTAAAATTTTAAGCATACGGCATACTGAGTAAATAATACGTGTCATTTATGACAATAACATAGATTATATGAAACTCAGGATTGTTTGTCGAACAAATGAGAGGCACTTAGATAAGAAACTGACTCTCAAAAATAAGCATAGTTCATTGTGATCAGTCAAAGTACTTAAACAAGAATGTTAAGACGCTTCTTTCTTTCCTTGGCTGGAAGTGGCCCCTGTCTGTTTACCACTGAGTCTTCACAGGAAAACCAACATAGCTGAAAAAACACTAAAAGTGGCTAAGAGGGGAGTGTTTGTGAGATCAGTAGAAGAATAAATACTCTGCTGATATTAAAGAATAAATGCTTTGCTGGTATTAAACTGGACAGGAATTCCAATGAGATTGGGTAGGGAGTTTGGGGTGACTTTGATGAGCTGTAGCCATATGTATTTTGTCTTGATGGGATTGCTTTTCAATCCGCTTCCAACATTGCCTGTGGGATCTGAGCTCTCAATTAAATTAATTGTCAATTAAAAAAAATTAACAATAAAAGATGGAAAGGGATAACATGAGTTGTTGCAAAAACAGTCCTCTGCTGTCATACGGCTAACCATCCATTATAATTCCTTTCATGAACGGATCAAGATCCACCTAAAATTTAGTTTTTCTGACTCAAGTGTGCCTAATAATTTGTCAGAGCAACTAGGGCATCCTACCTAAACCTTGATTCTCTAGGTAAGCAATTTCCACTTTTAATCAATGGGAAGGAATAGACACTTTTAGGACACAGTCTGTCTGACTTCTTTAGATGCCCAATTTCTAAATCAATTTAGTATTTTATCTTTTTCTCTATTTGGGAATTAACTGTAAACAACACAGTTTTCTCAGAATTTTTATTTGTATTTATTTTCCAAGTAGCTGTAGGAAATAATTCTAATTCTGTAGGGGGTCTTATACAGCCGGCATGGTAATACATTTGTTTCAAATGTGGTTTTGTAGTACTTTTGCTTTTTTGACTGTATAACTCCTTAATATGCTTATTTATGGGTGTTATATGTTCTCATGCATTATGTTCCAAAACAGAAAATGTTCAGAAGGAGGAGGAAAAGGCAATTGTTTACTTTGCCCTGGCAACTGCACTCCAGGTCAGATAGACTCTCCAAAGAAACAGGGGGGATTCTTCCTTCCCTGGGAGCAACAAAACAAGCCATTTTTGTTTGGGAGGGTGGGTGATGGAGAGAGGCGGCCACTGAGGTGAGGTGACAACTCTACTCAAAAAACCAAGAAACAAATGTGCAACCAGACCAGAGGTGACAGAATAGAGATTATTTACAAACCCATTTCCATCCTTTGCATCACTTGAGTGCTCTGGCTTTTGCTTACGTCAGAAAGTTTTCTGCTGTGGTTTATGTTCTGAGAAAGAACAGCTCTACACTTCCAAAGCATTTGGGAGTCCCGAGGGTAGTTACATTGAGGGAGAATCTCAGGCAGGCCCATCTACTTGTGACAAATTCGCAACTGTCTTTATTATATCTCTCATATTTCTGTCCTTCTTGCAAGATCTACCCTTTTCTGAGCATCACCTACAAACAGAAGAAAAAGGAGCCCTAAAAGGCTTAAAGTTAGATTGTGTCAAAATCCTGAAATAAGATATTTCTGGATCGAGCCCCTTTTTCCTGACTTCTGATTGTAAGTTCTTCATGCAGATGTTCCTCACACCTCCTCTGATTCCTGGCTTTTTCTCCAGCACTGTACTTTTTATGTCTTAATCCTCAGATGATAGCTGTAGGAAAGGGACTGAAAACTAGAGTGCAAAGGAACTTTGTGAACTTACACAGACATATAGTCAGGCCCTCAGTAGCCATGTCCTGTTACTCTCATGTAACATGGCTGTGGACCTGGACAAAACTGGACTTCGTTCTTGAGAAGATGGCTAAGTTAAATTTTCTCCTTTCAGTAGGCAGAAGATGTAAGTTCCAAAGCTGACTTCATACCTCAGTTGTATGAAGTCAGACAGGCAACTCTAGGAGTGAATTTAACTTAGGAGAATATGGTGCTCCTTATTAAGAATGAACCACTTGAATCTTTCTTGTATATATTTACAACAAGATTAGGCTTTTTGTTGGTATAGACTGTTCCTATGGCTTGCTTTATTTGGCTGGGTGATCTTTAGATTTCAGCTTTCTCAGAAATAAAATATGCACCATCTCTGACGGACTAATGAAACTCTTTCCATAAACTGCAGTCATTGAATACTGTGTTAAATGTTTACAGGCACATGTCAGTGTGGCAGGTGTAAATGCGCAAACTCAGAAGGAAATGGACTGGTCTATGGTAAATTTTGTGAATGTGATGACAGAGAATGCATAGATGATGAGACAGAAGAGATTTGTACAGGTATGTATTTTAGTGACTACAAGAAGAATGGTGAAGATTAATACACGCTGTTATAAAATCACTTAATCGTGTGGACCTACAAAATGTCTTTATTGAATGTATGACAAAATAAAGGTAACTATATGTGCAATAATTTATCTTGCAAATTGTAAGTGGGAATTTCAGATGCAAAAATGAGCTAAGCAGGAGGTTAAAGAATAAAGAAATCCTGTGACATCCTCTTCTTTCTGGGAGAACTGCAAAGAGGATTATACAAGGTAATTCACTAAGGTAATTCATAGCTTGGTGTGTCTGTCTTTGGTAGAATATAAGAAATGTGAATGCTTTGTGGCACAGATGAGAGTAAGATGGAGGACATAGAAAAACAAAGAAAAAAATTAGATTAATAAGAATTTTGGCATAGAAGCAAAAACTAAAAAGGTCAAGAATAAATGTAGGATGGGAACTCTGAAGTAATTCAGGACATAAAAGGGGAAAGGAATGAATGAAGAAAAATTTCACTCATGACAGGAAAGGCAAGAGAATAAGATGGAGTGAACACTGCTTATAGAAAAGCAACCAAAATTCAAACTGCGCTTTCATTTCATTATAAGATAGGAACCTGGCAATTAAATATAGTGTGTATTTATGGCATTATAAATGCTGTTGCCTATATGACTAGGGAGGCTTGTCCTTGAGTTGGAAGGTGCTATAGATATTTTTCAAGCTATACTCGTGCAGACTGTGTATGTATGCATACAGGAGGGTTCAGAACTGCTCTTAAGACTATTCATACACTGATCGCAGTGCATGATCTATGAGTGTATGTGTATAAAGAGAGAGAACTTGTGTAAAATAGCTTTATCTGTCTTTATCCTTACACTGAGAACACCCCCCCCACATTTATTTAAGTGCCTTTGAAAGCAAAAAACTTTTTTTTTGCATAGAATTAAGTAGGGATTTTAAATGAGGGTAAACAGAATGGTCCTCTGAAGACGAAATCCAGGAGTACAGTACAATATTTCTAGTAATTGCCTAAAATTAAACGAGTAGAGGGCAATATTTTTTATGTGCCAATGATCCCTTTTATATTTATTTGCTTGTAACCATTATATATGGTACCAAATATGATAAAAAATTGCCATTTATTTAGTTCCAGTAAATTCTCCTTCTGCTGTTTTTGTCAGGTTTTTCCCCTCCTGTGTTGCTGCTGGTTTATATTGTTAGGTTTTTCTTAGCTTTTTTTTCCCCTTGTTTCATCTAGTGGTGCCATATTCCAAAACAGGTGCATCTCTCTAAAAAACTAGTTTTACGTGTATGCAGAAATCAAAGTATGCTAATAGAAAAGGACCAAAAGGTTGGTAGATTCAAGTCTTGAAGTTCTATGATTCATCCGTATAAAAGGTCTGATACGTTATGGAAGTGTATGCTTGACTTGGTTAGGTTGTCATAAGCTGAAAATTTTATGCACGCAGTTTATCAGTCTTAGATTTTGCTTTGCTTTCTAAGAAATCTCTGCAGTACATAACTGAACCAGGCCTTATGCAGAAAAATGGGCAGCACATGAACTGAAGGTCAAAGGTACCTAATTTCATCACAGAAAAAGCAGACCCCACATGCCTATCTGGTTATGGTTTCTCCCTCCCATCCCGACGTCTCCTTTAATACCCTCTATTCCATCTTTTCTTCCACAGGATTTCCACCGCAGGAATGATTTAGGTTTATTTATGAAGTAATGAAACGCATTCCCACACGGTTCTGCTTAGTTAGCAATGGCCCCTGGACACTCTCCACAGGCAGGGTGAACCTCATCAGCGCCTGCTGTACTTTCACAGTTTGCGTAGCACCTACTTACTTGCTACATACCCTTTATTGCCCTTGAAGGTATAGACAGGTCTTGAATATTTTAATTGTCTTCAAAGCTGACTCAGGAGGATCAAACTAATAAAAACCCAAAAGCTTCTATTTACACACACGTTTCTAATGCCTGCAGCTGGGAGCTGGGATTTTATCCTGGAAAAGTATACAATGCCACGCTGAGATATGGGTAACATGCATTTTAATCTTTGCACAGGGGGACTGCATTTTTTAAGCAAATCACTTCTTTGGTAGGGAACAGTTACAAAAATGTATCAAGCTTTTCAAGCCTCAGTTGGATTTTTATCAGTCATTTGCCTGTACCACTTTTTATTTGAGGTTACATAAACATTGGAATCAAGCTGCAGTTTAATAAAGTATCATGGTTTCCAGCAAATTAAATTCTGATCCTGATCTTTTTTATCTAAGGCTTTTTTGCTGTGATGGAGTGATTTTGTCTTCAGTCAAGGGTGAGAGGTAGTGGCAAATTGTATAATTTAATTCATAGTTGGTTGGAGACTACACAAGTGTGAGTGACTTTTAATCTGCAAAAATTGCCAATAGATCAAATTGATTTACTCCACCACCATTTTTTCCTTTATTTCTTGTCTACTGTTCAAGAACAACCTTTTGGTAATAAGCAGTATTTTAAACTGTCTTCGTTATTCAGTTATTTAAGTAAGATGGTATTTTTATCTTCTGTTATTTTTTGACATGTAACCAAACAATTTTAATGAAAATTCCATGGATAACTGTAAAACCAGGAAAAAATTTTATTCCACAGCTCTAGATTTACACTCTTGATAGTTAAGGATATAAGTTGGCTAGAATCTGATAGAGATTCAGGTCTACTAAGGTTAACATACCTAGAGAGGAAAAAAGGACACGGTCCTGACTTGATCCTTCTGGTAAAGGATTAACTTCTGGCTTTAAGATTAGTAAGAGTTGTAACTACTTAATTTAAATGCTTTGTGTCATTAAAGTACATGGCAGAAGTACCTTAGTGGATCAAAATGTTCAGGAGCTGGTTTCATCAAGCCTCAGATGACTCAAGTATCTTTTTGCGAGATATGTGGTTTGTTAAATGAATATCTAAAAGATTAATTTTACTAATTCTTGTCTTTCATGAACTGGTTTATCCATGATCAAAAATCTTCTTAATAGGTAAAAAGAAAAGCCATATACGATGTAGACAGTTTGTAGTAATTCAAGGTCCTTCTGCTGAAATGATCTGAGGAGTTAGGAACACACAATGCTTAGACATACCCAGTAGTGTGGGCAAGTGTGTCCTATCTTAATATATAAAACTGTGCCTAACTTTTAACTATTACATTTACTGTATTGCAAATTTAGCTATAAGCTTTCAAAAATTAGGCCTACAAATCTAAAAATAGTGATATTATTTTCGTAGTATTTATTGATAGAAATCTGTGATTAAATGAAAACCTGTTCTAAACTAGACTTGGGAAAAAGTATAATTCAGATATCCTTTGTCTTATTTTCTGTAGAAATATATGATCTATAAATTGTTTCTATTCTGAGTCTAGCACTAAAATTTTTTTTTAAAGAAGATCAAAACTGTTAAATTGTTAATGCCTTTTTAAAACTTGCCTTTTTCTCACTGTATAAAACTTGTTTTGGGTTAAGGCCATGGAAAGTGTTACTGTGGAAACTGTTACTGTGAGGCTGGTTGGCATGGAGATAAATGTGAATTCCAGTGTGACATCACCCCCTGGGAGATCAAGAAAAGATGCACATCTCCAGATGGCAAAATCTGCAGCAACAGAGGTGTGTCATTCGCACGTTCCTTCTACACATATTTATATAGCTTGCTGTTGTTTTACAATATGCATTTTCCGCGCTAGGGCAGAGGTGGTGTTTGCTGGTAGTTTCTAGTTTGTTCTCACTTCTTTCAAATCTGGATATACGTTTCCAAGTGAGTGGGTAGACACCTTTGTTTAGGTATAAACTTATACATATCCACACCCATTTTTGCATTTAGATGACCCAAGTTGTTCTCATCCTTCATTTTGTAGTAAGACTGAGCAGGATAATTTGTTAGTACATCTGCTTTGGTGAGAGACCTATCCTGCAAACTAAAATATTAACAATTTTTTTTTACTTTGAATGGACTGATGCTGTAAAGTCGAGAGGACTGTATGTCAATTCACTCTTAAAAAAGACCAAGGACCCACAATTGGATAGGCAAAATGAAAACCCAAAGCTTTTCGTTTCCACTACAACCTGAAAAGACCACTAAGAAGTGTTCGGTAGCGACGCTGTGGAATGCATACAGAGCTGGCAAGGTAGACTTCACACAATATTTATAACTACATGGGGTTTTATTTGCACAAAGTCCTGGAATTTGAATTTTACCTTATACTTCGGTCTAATTCTGCAATTTTGGAAAAAAATAGCACAAAATAAAGTTGCTTTTCATCAGTTGCTATGTTTGGCTTCATTGAACAAAGAGATAAATATTTTTTGGCTAGTAGTCCAGAATAATTAAAGTAGAATATAAGTGAAAATTACATAGATACCTCTCTTAAAAACATGTCCACTGACAAAACCTGCTACAGTGTGAACATCTAATTATCCTGAGAGCATTTAGAAAACTTTCTTCTCTTAAATATGAGGAAATTGAAAGATTGACTCAAATACAGAGATCATGTAGGCTCATTCGGTCTTGGGATGTCAAAAGTAAAAATTTTTCTGTAATTCTGGACATAATAAATATCAAAGTGGCTTCAGATCAGATGCTTTGTTTGTACAAAGAATGTAATATCATTTCAAAGAATTCCTTGTCTAAACAATTTTTTGGTCAAATTTGAAATTTTAATGTGCAAGTGTGTTTTTAAATTTACATTGTACTTGGGGAAATGAGGATAAAAAGTATAGCTGATATTCTGAATAACTACAAACTCCTATACAAAGGTACATTCATGGGATACTTCTGTATTTTTAGCCTTTCATGTATTTGTGATTTTATCCACATACAAATTTTGTAGGCTTTTGACTACTTGAAGTTGCTTTCCAACACGCTATTTCTACTCTCTTTAGTTCTATTTACCCAGTTTTCTGTGTTTACACATCTTGTGATATAGGTGCAGTTCATCTTGTCAGTCTTGAGCCTTCTAAATATTAAATATCGAGGCTACCCTTGCTGTCCAGCCTCCTTCAGTGCTAAGATGAATAGATTGTCTGTTATCTTTCCACCAGCTGTCTAGTCAACCAGCTGAGACCAGATTTGAACTTTAGATTTTTTTACAATTTGTTGAGAAAGTGTTTTGCATTCTAGTATCCAGGACAGCTGATCCAAATTCACTTTGAAATTGTTTCTGGGAAGATTAATCACTCTCCAGAGACATTTCCTAATTTTCTGGGGTTTTTGGTGGTGGTGTTGGGTTTTTTTCTTCTACTTCAGTAATGTCACTGAACTGTGAAAGTATCAAAAATCAGGTGCAAATTTCTTGAGGGCTGTCTTGCTGCCATCAGCACTAAACAGGACAGCAGATCTTCCTGCTTCATGTAACTGTCATGCATGCACATTTCTGTAGCCTTTCTCTTTTTGGAGAATGTGGCCATAGAACCATAGAATCATAGAATTGTTCGGGACCTTAAAGATCATCTGTTTCTAATGCCCCTGACATGGGCAGGGACACCTTCAACTAGACCCGATTACTCTTTAGTCGCCTTGTCCTGTTGTCCTCAAATGCACTACATTGTTCAGAGTAATCTGAATAAGAAGATAAAGGCTTTGGTGGAGTAACAGAAGCAGAAGCTACTTGCCAAGAAATGAACCGCATGCATCTGTGAGGTTAGGCTGCTGCTTTGTGCCTGTTGGCATCTCAGAAAAAGTGGTGAGTGTGTGGCCCTGAAGCATAGTTGGATTTCTGAATAAGGAAACTGTCTTTTTTTGTTCTGACTTTCCCTCAGTAAGTTGTATGCATGTTCTCTATATATCGGTAAAGTTGTACCCAATTAATATCTCTGTCACATTTCCCATTTCCCTTCTTGTTGTAAGCAACAGGGTGTGGTCCTGAATATTTACTTGGGAAAACTGAAAAAGTATAATTTCCATGTAGATTTGTGCTGATGTTCTTCTTATGTAAAGAATGACCTCCTAGGCATTTTCAACTGGATTAGAATTTGGATTTCCTTCTAGTTTAAATGTTTATGCTTTAACAATCATTAATTATCCACTGTGCCCAAGCCCAAGTCATTTAAACAACATTGATTTTTATTGTCATTAGTGTCAGGGCAAATTACTGTTGATGTCAAGGATTTACAATTGTTCTGTGCACTACATTTTTCTGTTTTTTCCTAACAAGGGCTCAAGAACAGCAAAAAAAAACTTGAACAGGAAACCAACTTGTTTGTATAAAAAGTAATCATAGAGGATTTTAAATCACAGAATGTGAGTGTACGCTCATGATTAACACTTGCAACTTTGACACTGCACTCCTGTGAGAGCAGAAAATTCACCAGTGTAAATTCCTGTAATCAAACTACTATTACCCTAAATTGCTCAGTTAATCTATCTCTTTCTCTCTCTTTTTTTTTTTTTTTAGGCACATGTGTATGTGGGGAATGCACATGCCATGACGTGGACCCAACTGGTGACTGGGGAGATATTCATGGAGACACTTGTGAGTGTGATGAAAGAAACTGCAAAGCAGTGTATGATAGATATTCTGATGACTTCTGTTCAGGTAAGGAACAGCTATAAAAGGAACTTAAGTGTAGTTTTATAACAAAAGCATCCAATTGGTCTAATCTTGCTCTTCCTTCATGCTCCAATTCTCATTTTCCTAGCTTAAAAGACACCAAGCTTTCACTGCATTTTTTGGGGGAGTGGACTTTTTAAATTAAAAGATATAATTCTGTAAAAAAAACCCAAAAGTTTTCAGTTCTAAAGCTTTCTTAATACCGGACTTTTTTCCTTGCCTTTTACCAAATATGAATTTTTTTCAGGTGCCCATCTCCCTCTTAATACTCTTGTCTTCAGTATAGCCTAACATAAATTGGAGAATGGTTGAAACTTTAAAAAGTATGTATCCTTCCTTGGGGAAATTTAAACTTGAAAATTCGTTAGATCAAATTTTATTTGTTATGTCATGTTATATGGCAGGAAGAGGGCAAGCGAGAGGAAGAAATTTGATGAAAAGTAAGTTAATGAGTTAATGGAAAACAGTACCCTGAGGATACCAATTGACCTGAGAACAAGTAGAGCATCAATATGTGGAAAATATGAATGTGTGGTCCAGCTACACATCGCTACCTGTACATCTTAAACACTTTCAGCTTCCTTTTTTCTTCTACTTGTAGTACAGAGCATTATATTCAAATTACTAAAGTCCATCCGGTCCATCCAAGGGTTGCAGTGTATTTAGATCCATGCTCCATGTATTGACTAACAGAAACTGAGATTCTGAGCGAGACCTTGCATAAAATTTTGTATGGTTACTGCTAAAGATGCTAATACTGGGCAGGAGAGAAAAACCGATCAATACACAGCATACAATTTGTATGCACAGGAACTTTGCAAAAACTGAGGGTGGTTTCAAAGGCACTTGACAGGTTACGGGTTGTCAGCTCTGATGCATCCTGTAGAAATCCGATCTGGCCTAATTAGTAATAGGAAGAATGCAGTCACATCAAGGAAAATAACGACGTGGTATATTCTCCTGCTGTTACTAGAATGAGGGATCCCTCATAGGAAGATCATAGGAGCTGTCTGTAATAGGGAGAAAAGGCTGAAACAAATATGATACATAAAATTCTCATCCTCCTCTTTGCCTGCTATAAATGTGAAAGGTTCCTCAACTGTTGTGTTTGGGTTTTTTTAAATACAAATTGGTGAATCACTAGCTAATAAAACTGGAGGAAAAAAAAGAAACATTTTTAAAAAACCTTCAGTGAATTAATTTGCTTGCTACTGTTTCATCCGCCTACAAATGTTATATAGATTTATTTAATTAATAAGCTGGGAGGATGTAGAACTGCAGTCATGAGAGCAGCAGGAAGATTGAGTTTGGGATATTGTCAATTTTTGAATGTATTATTGTGTTGCTGAGTATGTTTTTAGTACTCAGGGACTGATCAAAGTGTCAGCATCAGCTAAGGAATACAAAGTTAAAAAACAACATGGTAAATGTGACCTGTAGTTTAGGGTGAACACAAGAGTTTCAAACCCAACTAGATTAAAGCAAACCTGTGGCATCTACAGCTAATGCGGTATCACTTAAACAGGACTTGGACTCCCTCTTTCCCAGACTTTATTGCCATCGCTGCTTCTGCTGCCCAGGGTGGTAGTGGTTGTAAGAAAGCAGAGTGTAAGGAAGTATGTACAACTACAAAGGAGTTGGGAGGAAGATATTGCTGTTTGACATTGGATTAAGGACTGGTACAGTGGTCTTTGTTACACAGACGTAACTGTAAATGAGCAAACCTTACGAGACATGCAAAAGGTGTACATACTCGTATGGCTTGCTTGATGTAATTAAAACTCATATTGAAACCTAACTTCGTTTTTCTCTCTAATCAGCAAAAATTTTAGTACTACCTTCTTTTGTTATCCCTTCCCTTTCCATTATGTTTTAGAAAAGCCTAATTTAGCCTTAACTGGCCATTCAAGTAGGCATTTCTCAAACAGATTGTGCAAAACTCTCCATTTTCACAAGAAGCAGTGTGAACAATGTTTTATAGTCCTGCTGTTTAGTCCTGTTTCAGAAATGGACAAGATGCATACATATTAATTTTGGTTTATTATGGTAGACAGAATCTGCAATTAAATCAAAGATTTACTAGCAGAATTGTAATTTGACAGCTATTTGTTTATGCAAAATAAATTTACTTAGTGCACAAAGTGTGAACGCTTTAGGTGTGTCTGCAAAATATCCTCATTTATCACAGTTATTTGTAAATTGATTTAGGATGAATCTAAGAGGCATTAGTACGATTAGGGAAAATAATCCAGCTCACTTAAAACCCACATCAAACGGAGCTGATACAAAACTTTTCCTATCTTGTTCTGCCTACCTAATAGGTAGAAAGAGGAAATCACATTGCCCTGAGTAGCAGATTGAAATTATAGGAAATTTGGTTTACATGTAAAGAGTTTTACTGTAACTGAATGAAACGCTATGTTTACTTCATAAACTCCAAATGACAGGAATTGGCAGCCCTGCTGTGAGGATTTAACATCACACAACAGCAGCTCTCTCCAGAAGGTTCATATGGTTTGGGGTGACTGTCGATTTGCAGTACCTCATATTGGCAACTGGATGCCTTCTTTCAACATCTGAAGTGCTGTTCAGTATGTTACTGGATGATTTTCTTTCGGAGTTGTTTGCAACATTAAAGTGATTCCTCCTTTAGAGAGTGAATAGATTTCATGACTTGACAGAGAAAGAAAAAAGGCTTCCATAAGAAAATTCCTACATTCACACATCTCGTTAGCTCCTTTGTTCTGGCTCTAGCAAAAAAAATATTATATGAAAGACCATCATCCTCTCATAAGTATCGACGTGGATCAGGGAACATATATGTCCAATTTGCAACCTGTCAGCAGGTGCACATGAAAGCAAAGAACAGAATCATGGAATGGTTTGGGTTGGAAGGAACATTAAAGACCATCTAGTCCACCCCGCCTGCTGTGGGCAGGGAAACCTTCCACTACATCAGCTCTCAAAGCCCCATCCAACCTGACCTTGAACACTTCCCATGACGGGGCATCCACAACTTCTTTGGTCAACCTGTTCCAGTGCCTCACCACCCTCACAGTAAAGAATTTCTTCCTAATACCTAATCTAAATCTACTTTCTAAACAAGAGGCAGCCTTTAACACTTTTCAAGGAAAACAAATAACTAATGTAAAGAAAAGTTATTCTTGTGAAATTAGTAAGAAGGTGTATTCTGGGAGCTGCTCTGATAATTCGTAGAATGCTTGCTTCTTCCCATTTTCTCCTTGTGAACTGATAAATACACATGTTTTAGAAATATAAGCCAGTCTTCAAATGCAAGTATGGTTAGGAAGAGATATAATATCTATGTTGCTATGGTTTTCAAGAATAAACTAGATAGATAAGTGGACATCAGAACAGTGCTTTGGGGTCCTGTGTCCAGTGAATGATGACTATGTGAAGATTAAGAGAGAAAGTCTAACCTGCTGTCAGACGTCATGCAAATAAATATTTGTTTTTGTGACAAGGAATGTTTTTGCTGATGCTCAAACTTTCTTCATACAGTGCAAGGAACATTTTATATAGCCAGGATCCTACAGCTTTCTGCAAAGAACGTTAGGCTCATGATGAAGGGAGCTAGACAGTTAGCTTGGGTTTTCTTGGTCTGGCTATGCTAGCATTCCGATAGAGGAAATAGATTGGTTGGCTTTCCAGGTTAAGTTCTCAGGAGAGATCCATCCCTAACTTCTTGGCTGTCACAATTTTATAATGAAACTTCCCAGAAAAGCTTCTGTGGACTTTGAGTTTCTGTTGCTGTGTTCAGACACAGTCAAGAAGAGTCAAATTAGCTAATGAGATACCAAAACCACATCTGACTGCCCTATGGAAATGAGATTTGAGGATTATGTCAAGTATTTTATTATTTGCTCATCACTATTTAGCAGAAGGCACTGCTTTGCGACTTGGAATTGGTGTGGCATTGCTCATCTCTAGTAGATCACATTGACTGCAAGTAGATAAAAGATGGTATTGATATATTAGTTAGAGAATATGCTGCAGCTGGGTAGAAAAAGAAAAACATAAAGGTAAATGAAATATTGCCTTATGACGGCCCCAATTCTCCAGAAAGTGAGGAGATACGCATTTGTAAGCTCTATTCCATCCTTTCTCATGAGTAGTGTGTGAGTGGTAGCAAAATATCCCTTAAGAAAAAAAAATTTAAAAGGAAATATGGCTCAAATGGAATGATATTCCAGAGCTGTTGTCAGAAAACAGTAGATATAGTGAGTTGATTGTATTTTGTTTCCAATCTGTTTTTTTAATGAAACCACAAATTTCATAAAGCTCATCTAATCATGATGGATTTTAATACCATCAGTATGGAAGCTAATCTTTAATTGTATTTATTGTAAAGGTCACGGACAGTGTAATTGTGGAAAGTGTGACTGTAAAGAAGGATGGACTGGGAAGAAGTGTGAACATCCACGTTCTTGTCCATTGTCAATTGACGAAAGTGCTAAGAAATGCCAAGGAAATTCTAACTTACCTTGCTCTGGAAGAGGTAAGCCCAGTTCTGGAAGAATTTTCATGCCCTTAAAATGTATTTCCATTAAAATAATTTTTACAGATGTCCAGCATTACTAGTACTGAAAGATGTGAACTTTCTTGGCTTACTGTGCATGAATCACACCTGCATAACTTGTGAGTTATGAGAAAGGAGGAGAAGAATATACAAAGGTCACCTATTTTTCCTGTCATCTACTGCTTCGTATTTTATTTTACATACCTCAACATTTGTTTTGGAGGTTTGCAGAGATGCTTTGAAGATTGCTACAGTTAAATCTTTACTAAAGGTACATTAAAAATATGAATCTATTCTTTGCATTCTTTGACAAAACCAGCATGAGATTTTCAGCCTGTGTAAAATGTTGTGGCACCCTTGTGATAAGAGCTGTTTGGATTTCCTTTGCCTAAGAACCTGCCCTACGGAGTGCAGGACTGACTTCTAAAACGCAGTTGTTCTTCGTTGCAGTTTGCTAGTTAGCCACTGGCTTTTCATTTGAAAGTCTATCTTTGTGACACTGTAGCCTTTTCAAAAGCTTTGGAAAAAAAAGTCATACATACAATTGAAACACACATTGCAAACAAAAGGAAACTTTCGAGACTTCTCAGAAGGAGAAAGACCTGCTAATTCTCATCTGTCACTGCCTGAAATGTGGTTTTCTGCAGAGAGAAGAGCAAAAAGTAAATATGACAGAGACTCTTGCTAGAACTGGTAATTGAAGTTGTGAATTCTGCCCACTTAAGTGTTTGCTGGGAAAGGTCTAAAGCTGCTCTTGAATTACTGCCTTTGACCTGAAATGTCATTTCAATTGCAGTTTCTTCTTTCAATAGTACTGTCTAACATAGTCAAAAATTGTAGGCTGTCCACCAAAGTTACCACTGTCACAATTGTATTTTTCTCCCCCTATAAATGTGTAGCAGCTCATAACTTAGTAAATACAGCATTAGCTGTATCTTAAAAAGAACTGTGTATTAGCATATTGTTGCTAGCTTTTTTCTTAATTAGGCTACAGTTTTCCAGTGAATTACATCTCTCTTTTCTTGCTAAAAATTCTCAAAGGAATTTTTGGCTAATAGTTAGGTGAAACATGGACATCTGTAGAGAACTTCATTTTATTGTACATGATTGCAAGCATTATAACTAAAAGAAAGGAGTTGTTGACATTAGATTTATTTTATTTTATTTTTTTAACACCGACTCACTCTTTTCGTGCTCTCATTGGATTCTGAATGTGTCTTCTCTCATCTGCTTCACTAGGAGTTGTGTATGTTGAGCATTTGGAGTCATTTCTATGATTTAATTGCATTGTGAAATGACAGAGAAAAGAATGATGGTCATAAAAACAAGTTTAATTTGAATAAAAATACAGTCTTAAGTTATGGAACGTGTTGCATCTATATTTTAAAATTTGAAAAAAAAGAGTGAGTTATAGTAAAAAAGCCTTCAGGAAGAGAACTGAAAATAAAAAGAGTAGTTTTTGAGAATAATATATGAGAGCTTTTTTTAAAATAATCTTGTTCTCATCACTTACCTGGAGTGAAGGCAGCCATCCCATGGCAGTGATCCAAAGACGGATAAATGACAAATCTTCTTATTGGTAGTTTCTTTTACCATTTTAATCTCTTTTCCGTAATTACTTTTATTTATTTGTCATATAGAGAGAATGAAACTCTTTCTGTACCTGTGAAATTCCCCCTTACACTCGTGCTCTAGCATTGGCTATCTGAAACATGAAGAGTTTTTTGGATTCTGTACTGAAAAAGATTTTTGCTGGTTTTACAAATTCTACTAAATCACATTTTCAAACATGAAATTCATGAGTTCAAAAGTTGTATGGCATTTTGAAAGTTTGCTGACATAGTTACTTTACAGTAACTTTGCTGTTTCTTCTCTATTTATCAGTCGTTGACTGACTTAGCGGAAGAGCAACAGTGCTCAATGCATAATTAAAGATTCCTTGTGGTGAACTGAGACAGTGAATCAATCCCTTGTGTTCAGTGCTGGATTCTGTTATGCATATTGCTAGTCTGCAGGATACCACCTCCTCAGATCCACAAAAAAGCTTAGGGATAAGGGTCAATGATGATCCCAAAGAGCAGTGCCATTCACCAGCGGCTGCTGTAAAGTCCTGATCCTTTTTGGGATATCTTGGCTGTAATATTGCATAAGATATATTTTATGCTGCACTGAAACATAGCTCATCAAAACCTTAGCTAATACAGGAAATGCTGTAAATTCCTGTTGATACAACACACCACCATATGCAGAAGGAAACAGAAACACACATGGAATAAATCCTATCTGAGTACTGACAAGAGTGGATAGAAACTAGATAAAAAGACATGTGCTAAATAGGTGCCTAAAAGCAGGGTTAACTGTGCAATTGTCTGCTGACCTTTGTGAAGTTTTACATGACTGATTGTAAATATGACATAAAATATTCAGCTTGTAAATAATTTGCGTGGTTAGATCATCAACTACTCTAGCTTCATATAAACCTTTGGACAACATCATTCAGTATATCCTCAAGATTCTTGAATCTATATGAACTGTAATATAGTAATGACAATCGCCAATCTGATCATCTCTGCAACAGATAAGTCTCTACAGGCAGGTATGATGCCCTAGAAGGGCAGAAGTGCTGATGGTGGCACGTGCCACATCATGAGAATTAGTTCTGTGCTATTACCACTGGAGCCTTATTTACTATAGTTTTATGCTATTACCACTGGAGCCTTATTTACTATAGTTTTATGTCCTCGCAGTTCTGATTCTTTTGTTTTAAATGCAGTTATTAATTAAGGACTTTGGGGTCCCCCTCTAGTATGATATTGCCAAAACCAATAAACCAAAAAAAATTTCCTATTTCTATTAGGAAAATTTCCTATTTTCTATTAGAAAAACATTGTTTCTAAAGCTTGTTGACTTAGTAAAGGAAGATCATAGTAGGTTGCCATTTGAATAATTCCCTATACTTTATATATGACAGGATGGGGTTAGAGCAGAAATGTGTAAACAATCCTAAGGTAAAATCTAGGTTACTATCCCTTCTACCAGCTCTTTATGGCAGCCTCTTAATATGCAAATTGCACTGTTTAATTGAAGTGTAAATTACACTAATGTACATCGTCTCTGAATTTGGCCTGCTGTTTTCATTCATTTTGCATGACCCCTGCATTCTGAAGGAGGTCTTAATTAAAGCGCTATAGCAAAGAGCCTGGCAGCAAGTAATGTTATTAGCTGGTGTAACGAGAACAGAACATAAATGCAAGTCATGCGTCACGTCTCTAGCTTTCACCTCATCAACTTTGAGACTGAGCTTCATTATACATCTGCGTGCTTCAAGCAGAGAGGCACTTTTACTAGTGTTTTAATGCCGAACAAGCTGGCATGACAGTATTTGTCATACAATTTGGTATACCCTTATATGCTGGACTGCCACTCTGAACTCCACTTGTAGTCTGTTGAACTCTAAGAGAAAAAATACACATAAATAGTTGCATCACACTCCTCCTAGGCTTGTTTATCAATAGTTTAAATCACTGATTTTAAACTGCTTCTCTGATACAGGCTCTGTATGACACTATCTCTGTTAATTGAAGCAGGATCCTCTGGAAGCTGCCTTTTGTTAGGAAAGCCAATTCGGAACTGCTGAGAATATTTCACCTTCTTCCATTTCTGATTTTTTAAAATGTTTTTATCTTCTTTTTTTATTGGAAAGTGTTCAGAAGCTCAGTATTTCAGTATTTCTCTTCTAAAGAATACTGCTTATTTGTCAGTGACCCACCTACAGCACTCCTGGCTGTTGTTTTGCCTTTTACTGTTGTCTTTTTGGGGAGACGGCAAGTAGGGACAGAGAAACCAAGAAAGGAGTGTAAATCAAGAAAACATTTCATTTCTGCAGTGAACCTATACTTGCAGTGCATGTAACAGTAATAAATGGTTCAGGAAGTATTTTATTTCTTTTTTAATCTGTTCTGATAGAAGCAGGATGTCTTGGAAGTTGTTTGTTCTGAGATGTAGGTGATATTGCAAGAGTGCGGTAGTTCACAAAAATTTCTGTAATAGAGTTTGTTAATATTCTGAAGTTTCCCACTTGTTTTCATGGTTAGAAATTTGAGAAGAGGTAAAGAACAGAGGAAAAGTAACGTATCTGTTTTAGGATGATACTTGGGAATGAGGGCTGTGGGATAAAAGCCCAGTATAACAAAGGAATCATTAAACCATGGCATCTATGGCTGGCGGTGTAATAACCATAGATGCCACTTCGCAATGAGAATAATTTGACATGCTCTTTTCCAGTATAATGTTTTTTGATTCAAATGTGTTTTATTTTATTCTTGCCGGTAAGAAAGGCAGTATAGGACAAAACAAATTCTGATGTTTAAATGGATATGCAAGAGGCAGGAACAATTACTTGTATATGATATATCTATGTAATTATTCATATGTGATATATTCATATATAATTAGTTATTATGAGTGTGGTAGGTGTCTACTACAGACCACCTGATCAAGAAAGAATGTAAATGAACCCTTCTTTAGACAGCTGAAGGAAGCCTCAGTATTGGAGGCCTTTCTACTCACAGGCAACTTCAGTGACTTTCATATCTGCTGGAAGATCAGGATGGATCAACGCAAGCAATCTAGCAGATTCTTCCCACATCTCCCAAGCCCCTGAACCTCAAGGCAGGGACTGAGGGAATGAAATCCCTCCCATTGTAGGAGAAGATCAGATTCAAGATCACCTGGGGAACCTGAACATACACAAGCCTATGGGACCTGACGAGATGCAGCCCAGGGTCCTGAGGGAATTGGCTGATGCAGTTGCCAAGTCACTCTCTGTGATATTTGAAAAGTCCTGGCAGTCAGGTGAAGTCCCTGGAGACTGGAAAAAGGGAAATATTGCACCCATTTCTAAAAAGGGTAGCAAGGAGGACCCTGGGAACTACTGACCTGTCATCCTCACTTCTATGCCTGGGAAGATCAGGCTGCAGATCCTCCTAGAAGTTATGCTAAGGCACATGGAGGACAGGGAGGTGATTTGAGACAGCCAGCATAGTCAAATGCTCAATGTCTCAGTTGAAACCAGTAACTAGTGGTGTCCCTCAAGGGTCTGTACTGGGACCAATACTATTTAATATCTTCAACAACAATGTATACAGTGGGATTTAATACACTGTCAGCAAGTTTGCAGGTGACACTAAGCTGAGCGGTGCAGTTGATATGCTCGAGGGAAGGGATGCCATCCAGAGGACTTGGACAAGCTTGAGGAATGGGCCTGTGTGAACCTCGTGAGATTCAACAAGGTCAAGTGCAGGGTCCCACACCTGTGCTGGGGAAATCCACAATATCAATACAGACACAGGGGATGAATGGATTGAGAGCAACCCTGTGGAGAAGACCTGGGGATATTGGTGGATGAAAAATTGGATACCTCTGTCCTTGGAGATCCCTGGAGACTGGAAAAAGGGAAATATTGCACCCATTTCTAAAAAGGGTAGCAAGGAGGACCCTGGGAACTACTGACCTGTCATCCTCACTTCTATGCCTGGGAAGATCAGGCTGCAGATCCTCCTAGAAGTTATGCTAAGGCACATGGAGGACAGGGAGGTGATTTGAGACAGCCAGCATAGTCAAATGCTCAATGTCTCAGTTGAAACCAGTAACTAGTGGTGTCCCTCAAGGGTCTGTACTGGGACCAATACTATTTAATATCTTCAACAACAATGTATACAGTGGGATTTAATACACTGTCAGCAAGTTTGCAGGTGACACTAAGCTGAGCGGTGCAGTTGATATGCTCGAGGGAAGGGATGCCATCCAGAGGACTTGGACAAGCTTGAGGAATGGGCCTGTGTGAACCTCGTGAGATTCAACAAGGTCAAGTGCAGGGTCCCACACCTGTGCTGGGGAAATCCACAATATCAATACAGACACAGGGGATGAATGGATTGAGAGCAACCCTGTGGAGAAGACCTGGGGATATTGGTGGATGAAAAATTGGATACCTCTGTCCTTGGAGATTTTCAAAACTCTGTAGGTCATAGCACTGAGCAACCTGCTGTAACAGGATGGCTCTGGGAAAGACTTTGGGCTAGTATGCTTCCAGCATACATGATTCCATGAGTCTATGATACAATATGTGTACAAGATATCTTGTAGTCAATCAGATTTGATTTCTTGTGCAATTTTGAAGACGTGGGATACAACTGTGTAACTGTCCATTCTGTGGAATACTTTATTTCAAAGTACATGTCCGTGCTGTTTTTAAAGCTTGTATACTTCAAAGAGTAGAAACAATTCAATAGAGGAGCTGGAACACCTAGCATCACCATAGATCAACTACAGCTGCAAAATTTGAAAAGCAACATATTGGCTTTGTCATATGTCAGTGCTCTTCATCATATTGATGGCTATTAAGTTATTGCATGTAGCTTCACCTATCAGGAAATAAGAGAAAAAATAAAGTAATCCATGCACAGATTAGTGTCAGCCATTTTGTTTTAGATATTGAAACCTGGCATACGTGTTATAGTTCGGCTTTGCATTCTTTCTGCTTACTGGTTAGAAAAGTAAAGGGGTGAGTTTCCTGGCTTTTTTCAATCATTCAGTTCAGCTTTAGCTTTTCTCTGAGATCTCCAGAAAAAAAAAAATCAGTGTGCAAATGCTTTATTGACAGCTGTTAAGAGATGAGATTCTGTGTTGTGCCTCCACCAGTGAAAAGGGAGATAAAATGCAGTAATATATTTTTTGTACTCAGTGAGCCAATCTGGACAAGCCCACTAGCCAGCCAGCTTGCATGGTTTTGTTTCTAACGAGCCGTATGCCTGCTGGAGTATTTTAAGACATGGATTTAGGTAGGGTTAATCTGATGTATAAGAATGGGTAGGGTACAAAAGGCACAAATCTGTAAAAAATTTGACTTACTCATTTCACAGCTCAAGGAGGAATGTGTTTTTCTGATGGCTGTAAGCATTAACCACATGAAATATCCCTCTTATTCTCTCAGTCAGTTCTTCTGAAATGCTACCATCTCTGGACACATTGCAAATTTCCTTTTGTGGTCTTCCTTGTTCTTGTTCCCTTGATTGTAATTCTTCCTCCAGCAGACAAAGAAGGCCTCTGTCATCTGTGAAAGACATCTGTGAAAGAACTTGAAGGCCATGACTGCCTTCTCTCTGACAGCTAGTTTTGACTTCTGTACATAGTCTCTTCTGTATCCCAGTCTTGCTTGATTGCTCTTAACCTGTATCTTCCCATTTTCAATTGGTGGGAATCTCTCTTGGTGTTTTCTAAAGGTCAATATTCAGTGATTGTTAGTGTGTCTTTTGACATGGCTGGCCTTTTTTTGGGCACCCCTGTTTTTTCAAATTGTTTGAGCTTGGCTTTTTGTTTAGCAGAGCAGGGAACATATTACAGTAGGCAAATTGAAAAAAAACCCATAATGTATTTACCTTATGTCAATATAGTATAAAAATCTCACCATTGAAATTGTTATCCAGAAAAAGAATATGTGAGAAATAATAGTTTTGCCATAGTGGTGTGTGTGAATTTGGGTTGAACTTTCAATAGTCCCTGTTCTCTTTACATTCCAGTGAGATACATATCTGTAGATGATGCATATATCTTAGAAGAATTCATAATATATTAATAAGATGTAACAGATCACAGTGTTAAGTTATCAGGTCAACTTATGCTATTCACAACTGAAAGAACATGGTTAGTATTCAAAAAGTTCAGGCGAAGCTTTGCGTAAGTGGATACTGCAGTGCTATGCTTTGCAGCATTTCCCTGTAGTAGATTGCTGTAATTATCATAATTGCCATTACCTAATCCAAGAATGGACTGACACTCGTTTGTGCTAGACTTCCTCTAAATCTTTTGTCTAATCTGTCTCTCTTATTTGATTGGATAGTGAGCTGCCTATAGACCCGCAACACATCAACACCTTTGATGGATGGTATGTGCTTGTAGAGTCTAGAAAGGCATATATTGTTGTGAATGCTAGACGGAGAAACTGCATACACTTAAGCAGTAAATCCTGATAGTCGGAGGTTTGTGGTAAAATTTCTTTAGCTTCTGCTGAAGGACGCCAAACAAAATTTACTTGCTGTTTTGATATACCAAAATAATTTGCAAGGAGGTAGAACATAAACTATTTATTCCAGTCAGAGAAAATACAACCAACTAAAATTAATAATAATTTTAAAAGTAGATCATATTTTTGCTGCTCCCCGTTTTAATCCTATTTTGGTTCACTTCAAAAATGATGTCTGACCTAAAGTCAGGATTTATCAATGTCTTGAGTACTTGCAGAGATATGGGAATGATTCACGCTGCTGAAAAAAACTATTGATCGAAATGTGCAACGGCAATTGTATGAAGGAATGTTTATGAAATGCATACAACATGAGAGATAGATGCAGGTTCGTTTTACATATGTGGAAGCATAGCAGCTGTTCAAAATGAAAATAACTTCAAGTACCACCTCTCCGATAACTTTAGTATATTGAGTATTTGTAGTTTGATCACAGTAACAGGAGACATTCCAAAAGAATCTCTGCTTGGAAAAAAGAAGCCATTGAGGTGTGTGTACATGTTTATGTGTGAAAGCTGATTAGATTTCATAGCTTGTTGACTAGAACAAATACCTGACAAAGTCATGAAGTTGTATATTGCAGTAGAAAGTGAGATGGAGGCCTGTATTGTCCCAAATTTTTACTCATCCCCATAATAAATCTGTGTATATTGAAACGTTATGGCATGAGTCAGCTTGCATTTGGAAATGCAGAACTAACTGGTGTATGCACAACAGAGCATTTTTGTTTACCTGTACACCTGCCTATGGCAGGGGGGAAACAAAGTCATATCATGTTAAATATACAGTAGCTATTGTAAACACAGTAGAATATTCTGGGTGAGGGCTTGTGTCTTGAATTTATCTAGACATCAAAATGTGAGATACTTCAGCCTTTGTTTCCAGTGGAATGGTAGTACCTCTAAATTAGAGGCAATTTTCCCATTTCTTCTATATTTCTGTGTTACTGTACAATGAATTGTCATTGTTCATGCTTCTCCCTACTCGCCTTAGAGAAATGACTATCAGGCTAAATTTTAGATGCCTGCATTGGGGTTCTCTGAATCCCATCAGTTTATGAAATTATTTATTTCCACTGTAACATTTTACTACATTACAAATAAAAGTAATAGAATTCTGCATGGGCTGGAGAAAAGAACCTCTGCTGTTGATATGCAGATATGAGTCCTTTTTCTGAATATCTTGCTGTATTGGAGTATCTTGGAGTGTTTTGAGCTGTCTTAGCAATGACATTTAGACTAGTAAATTAAATAGCGCTATGGATCATCCCCAGGCACTGCAGCTTGCTTGCCTGTAATGTCAGATTGTTACAACAGTCACTGGCCCACTTCTGTCCTGTGCCAGCTAATATTCTTTCCAAACAATTCCTGCTTATACTTCAGGAATTAGTGTGGGCTATTGACTGGTCCCATCCAGTAGGCAGTCTGGATGAGGCCACCTTCATGAAAGGCAGCTTGGTAGTACGGATGCCAGTTCTTCCGTGCCAGTTGGCCTCAGTGCCAGGGAACAGTCCCAATCCCATTTAATTGACTAGTAAAGAGACATCTATCAAATACTGGACTGTTATAGTAATGAAGATTGACCTTCTTTCTGCACTGTGGTTGATGTCATATCTATGTAGCTCACAGGAAAAGATGAAAGAAAGAAAAGTTTCCAGCACACCTTGCCAATGATCCATTGCCTACTCTGAAGCTGTTACCTGCTCTGTGTCTTATCCAAGGTGGCAGCTTGTGTAAATTAAATGGATCAGTGCTGTCCCAAAATTTATTTTGCATAGCGTGACAGAAGATTAATAGATTTCCACTCTGACTGAATAGTTTGATTTCTTCCTTCTTTTGTGCTTCTTTTATGAAAATTTTTACTTAAAAATACCTTGAAGGCCCTGGAAATTCAAATGTAAGCAATTTTTTAAGCTGAAAACTGTTAAGAATCAAAAGCATTCAGATTTTTGTTGTATACCGTAAGGAATATTGTTTTCCAGGATTTGTTTTTTGGAAAGGAAGCCTGGACTTCATGGTGTAATTTTAGAAGCCCAACCTTCCATGGTACAAAAATGACAGCCCCCCTTTTCTTAACTTGGTTTAGACTTGACTAGGTTCTAGCCTAATCAATGCTTGCTTGCTTACCTGTCTCATAGTTTCTTGTTTGAGGAGTTTATTATTTATCTTCAAGGATTTTGCTATGTCATGGTTATGGTGCCGAACGAGGTATTCCACTCCCCTGGTAACTGCATATCAGTACAGTGTATTTGAAGCGTGTAGCTACAAAGATTAAAGACTTCTTTGAATTCTGGAAGGGAGAAAGCTATTAAAAAGCTAAGCAAACTTTATTTTTCTGATAGGCAATTCTGATAAACATTCTTGGATGTTTATATCAATAGTTATGTTCTTCTTTAGTTAAATTCTAAAGTGCTGTTTGCCAACTGTGGATGAAGCGCTGAGTGATACATTAGAGATGCAGGTATTTGTAAGAGTCAGAACACTATAAAAGTAATTTTTTAAATCAGTGAATCTAATTTTCAAAGTATATAGTCTTTCCTATCAGGAACAAAAGTCCATCTTTTTTTTAGCAAAGTAACTTTATGAACTTAATACATTTAGCAAATGCTGAATTTTAATCAATATAATCTTGATATTTGTAGTGAACTCTTATTGTACTACTTCTTGAGGTTGCTTATTTGGTGTGGAGGTGCACAGTGATCAATGATATGATTTATAAGAAAAAAACAGACTATCTTGCAAAAGCATGTAATATTTCATTAACTTTTTTTTTGAGGAAACTGAAAAGGAAATGTTATGAGTTGCTGTTAAGTAAGAATGTCTTTAAAAAGATGTTCTTTAGAAAATTAGTCCTTTAGTGTTTTAAAGGTCTATCAAACACCTATTAATAAAACTCAGCAACACTTTTTATGTGGATAGTGCTTTTAAAGTATTTTGTTCTCTGTGACTGTATAAACAGTTGCATCCTTGCTTTGTGTAGGAAACTGAAATAATAACATAAGCTCCACGAGAGAGAGACATGGAACTGTTTCCCTACTTTTAAGTGCTTCTAGAGACATTTATCTGCTATGAGAACTGAATACAAACTGGACTAAATATTTTAACTGGAAGCAAGAAACCTGGGGAGAAGTGAGATTGGACGGAAGTATCTAGGCTTCTGATCTCTCATTGAGAGTTTTTGCAGTCATCAGCAGAATGTGGGAAGTGTAGTTAGCAACTAAGCCTAAATTCTTTCTGAAGTCTTTGTTGTATATAAGTCTAAATATTGATATGAAACCTTGTGAAATAACTCTAAGGTAAAGTTGTTTTCTGCAATTTATGTTTGGAGAAAACTGGTGCAAAGTTTAATGACAGTTCAAAGTCAAGAAAGGCCAGGCTGAAAGTCAGTCTTCATACTAAGAAATTCCTAACAAATCTTCTTCCAAGTCAAAATCTTTGCCCCGAAGTTGCAGATCTCTTTCTGAGATAGTGTTTCTCAGGAATAGAGGAACTAGAAGTTGCTGTAATACAGTATGTCATTTTTGTTTCCTGAATACCATTACTGAATTTGTTTTACAGGAACTGCTGCAATTTTTCCAAGTAATAGGCCCGTTGGTTCAAGTGTTCTGCCCTTTCCTTGCCATCTTCATTTGTCCAGTGCTCAAAATACTTTCAGCAGACAGCTTTGTCAGTTCTCTTAGGAAAATTATTTTATGGCACACTTGAAGTCTGATATTTGTCTTTGTCTGTGTTCTCTTTACTTTGTCATCTAAATCACACTTCAGAAAGCCAATAAAGGAAGACATGACCCAAAAAACTAAGTGCTTCTGATTAAATCATAATTTCTGTGAAATTTACTGGAATTTCAGCTCTCCAGTTCTAAAATTAAAAGATTAGTGTTGGGTAAAACCAAACCAAACAACTATCTTAGTTATACAGGTTTTCAGAAAGACAGATAAATACCCAATCCAAGAAAAGGCTGTCATAAAAATATGAACACTTGCCGAATCTACTCCCTCTGAGACATGGAGGCAGAAAAGGGCAGACAAATGAGATATTAAACATTGATGGTTTTATTTAAAGATTTGGAGTTATTTGTTTGCTTGGTTTTTTGGGGGGTATTTGTGTGTTTTTTTTTTTCCCATGGGTCATACCCATGGTTTTATTGCCCAAATATCTGAAGACGTGCTGTTCCTAATTTTTTAGAAAGTGTAATATGTACACCCTTTCTCATATTTGTATTATAATAAATAATTACTTTACTTACTTGTTATAAATCAGTTGTTGCCTAAATACCTATTTCAAAATGACACCTCTTTATTCAATGAATGTTTTTGGGAAGTTGTATGACAGAGAACTGAACATCAATCTCTACATGTCTAATGGGGTCCTTTACTAGCTTGCTCATGAATCTTTTAACAGCATCTTCTGCCTCCTTTATGCAGGTCAACTTTGGAACTATGGGTTTGGAGTTAATTTATGCTGTTGTTTTCTTGCTATACATGCCTTTCTTCTCATTGTGAAAGGTGTCCATTTTGTAACTATGCCAGTACTGTGTATGTTTATAAGGCTGTGGAATATACACACACTAAAAATTCCTTCTTTCTAATTGGGTCATGAACCCAACCTGTTATTTCCTAGTAGACACTTGTGTCCAAATATAAGGCAGTGATTAAGAATAGATATTGAAGAGAAACCTGTAACATAACACCCTGTTCCAAATGTAGAGATTGCTCTTCTTAAATGACCTTTGGAATCATTTGCAGTGCATGGAAGTGGCAACCTTGCCACACCTACCAACTTACAAAGTGTTACTTACTGTTATTGCCAGTAGATGGCATTCTTTATATTAACTAAATAACTAACAGTTTTTAAACTTTTTCTCAGCGTTTTTGTGGGGGGAGGTGGGGGTTGATACACATTTGGTTTTCAGAGTATTCATGGAAATCATGCATACCTGCTATTTTGAAATGTTTTGTCAAAATCCCTTATTTCAACTCAACAAAGCAATCTTACTATTTAAAAAATGAAACAGTCATTTCAGATTCATGTAATGATACAATTCAACTGATGTAGTTATTTTTACTTTTATTTGGGGTGAGAAAGAGGAAAGGATTTTTGTTTTCCTCTTTTGGAAAGTAAAAGAGTATTTATTGGAGAGCTTAGAGTTTAATTTAATTAATTAAATTAATTTAAACTGCTTTCATTCAAGAAAACTTCTTTAAGGGATATTTCTTCTGCCCTATTGCTTATTGTCTGCAACACCTACAGACTATAGAGACAACCATTTTTTTCTGTAGGAGATCTGTAATGATCTGTGGCAGAGGTGGGGGGATAGCCCAGCAACCTGAGTCCAGGTGTAATTTATAGATCACTAACATTTTTCTCTTCTGCCCCCCCATCCCCTGCCTTTGACTGCTTAATCCAAAGCCCACTAAAGTTAACAAGGAGATGTGTATTGGCAACAGAACTTCTTTGACCTGTTTCAATGGATACTGAAATGAGAGGGCTGCTCACAAAGTAAGATACTTTGATGGAAGCTAACCAGAAGATTTTTAGTGCATTAGTGATATTGGAATCCATGACCTTTGCAATGATAAATGAGCAACTGAAGTGTCGAAGATATTTCAAGAGCCGTTGCATTTCAAAATGTATTTCATATTCCACTGCATAATCCAGATATTGATCGTTGTGGCTTTTGTGTGTGCTGAATGTTTATTTCACAGGCACTAAGCAGTAGGTAGGAGCTGGACACCACTGAAGGTGTGTGCACTAGAAGTCTAATGTCCCCAGCCAGGATCCTGGAATACTGCACACTTGGTTCAATTTGCTATCACACATACACTGAGTCCATTACTTTATGCCTGTACCCAAATGTTTACCCAAATGTCATCCTGAGGTGAGTGTGAGTGGCAGCCTCTTGGATTCTGGGCAAAGGAGCCTCCTCTGGTCGGTACTGCCAAAGGTGGAACAATGCAGATACAACTATTGATGATAATGAACATATATCTACTAAGTAATGGATTCTTACCAGCAATGGCTTTGTTTCTAAACCCAGCCTTTGAATGGCAGTGATTTTCAGTCCCTTATAGTGTACAGTGGTGGCAAATTGAAAAACTAAGTTGAAAGACCCTCTGTCCCAGCAGGTCAACTGACCTGCATAGGTTTACACCCTGTAGCACTGAAAAAACAATATAGAATTTCATCTTAGTGCACGTTTTTGCTTACTAGAAAAAAAAATCTTCTGTTACCCTCAGGACCATCAGAAGTCCTGTATGCCATGACCTGGTTGCAGTGTCACTGGATACAAAGGGATTATTCACAGTGGTGATTCTTGTCATGACGCTGTAGTTACAGGACCAAGTTGAAAGCCAGGGAAGAACAAAGGCTTTTCAATTATGTTTATGATTATGGACGAAATACCTGTGGAAGGGATATTCAGTAATGCTCTGCTACCCAGAGGTTATTCCATTTACCTGATCTTCATTGGAACTGTCCTTCACATATGCTGCGTGCTTAGGGAAGATACTACCACGTGAATTTGTCCCAAATAATACCTTGCTACACAAGGACTTGCATTAATTTTATGTAGCTTGAGGAGTAAGATATTTATCCCTCACTGCACAAAGATTCAGATTTTTATGCAGAATACACACTGGAGCATATCTGAAAAGCCGCTCAGAGTGTCTCCTATCCTTTAAAGTATCATATATGCTTCAGGTGGACTCTGAAAGTAAAAGGAATTAATAGAAACCAGAAATATCACAAACACATGCAGACTTATGTTTTTATGTATGTAATGGCATACTGGAATTCTGTTTGCTGGTTATATTTAGATTAAACTAGAGGTGCATTTTAATGCTTGTGATTAGTATATGTGATTTAGTTATCCTTAATCCATGCCTTTATCAAGAAGCACAGGCTACTAATCTGTTTCATCATCATTGAAATGATAATTAATTTGAAATGGCATGCAAATGTTATAAATTCTGGATCTTTTCATTCAAATTTTTACCTCCAGTTACATTTTTTGGGCTTGTACCCAAATGAGTAAGAGTTCTGTTTTATTAGTTTCAGCATGTTTTAATACTTAAAAGCTGTTGCCATAACCATATAAGAAAAATGCTGATCTTTTTTCATTGTTCTGGATGTAGAAAGAATGGGGTAGTTAGTCTGAACAGCCTTTTTATTAGCTATCTTTTTATTTCATATCACAGTTTCAAAGATATTTCCAGATACATTTCTGTGACCTTTGCTACTGATCTGTCAGCAATTTGAATGTGATGCACCATTTATTATCATCTAATATAGATATTTGCGAGAAATAATCAACTCAGAGGCCTCTTGGTCTCATATATATGATGTATTGAATTTCATTATTGGCATCTTACACTCATTAGTCATAGGTGACTGATTTTTGACTGGAGATATCACAGTAATGTTATGGTCAAGAATGTATTTGTCCCGTTTTTGTGAGGATACTGGTGAATAGTAATTGAATAATAAACATTCAATGATTACTTTATAAGCATTTAAAGTAATTAACATAGCAAAAAAAAAGGGTAGTGATGAATAGAGATAAATCATAAGAAGTGTAAATATGGCTTTATAATTTCCTAAGATTTAATAGTTCTTTGGTGGCAATGGCAACCAAGAAAAAGACAGAGAAAAAAGCACTGAAGAAACAGAAGGAAAGGCATTATGAATATAAATATAAATGCATTCATTAACATTAATTCAGGTTTTCCTGAGGTCTGAAATGAAGTGCATAATGATGAGCAGTTGTATCTAAATCAAAGCAAGATGTGCAAGAAACTGTCACTTGTAGAATTATCTAGCATGCCAAACTTTAGACATTAATTACACTTCCATTCTTGGGTCATCTCAGTGAATATATTAACAGTAGGTCACAGGAATTTCAGAGAAAAATTCTCATTCCTGATGTTGAGCATAGTGAGGATTATGAGCCTCTTGAAGAGATCATTGGTCTTTTGAGTAGGAAGCTTACACTTCTGTAAATTTGCAAGTTGTACCAGTTTCTATTGAGATCAGGTAGATCATTTCTCAGATGACAAACTTTCAAGGATGATCTAATAAGACAATCTATAGAAAGAAACAAGTGATCTACTAGAGTTCATTCTCCCATTGAGAGAATGGTTTTTCTTGCTTCTATGTTTAACTGGTAAATTCTTAAGATTAGAGTTTATTATTTTCTTTACAACGAATAGTTATGAAACTTGATATGATGGGTTTGGGTCAGCTAGACTTAGCTACAATGCAAGTAGGATATGCAAACATAGCCGGTGGTAAGTAATATCCAAATTAAATCTGAGGCTGCTTTAGGTGTAAATGATAACTCACACTAAATGACCTTATAAATAGTGCTTACGGGTATGGAATTGTATATTGACTGTCATTTCAGTATACGACAAGTATAGCTGTGTTTCTGAAGAGCATTTTCTGAGGTGGTAAATGTGGTTCTTTCTCAATGTGAATGACTCATATCATCACATGTTTGATATTGTAACATTTTCAGGTTTGATTCCATCTTATCTGTGTGGCTTAGTGTTACACTCTGCAGTGTTACATGTTGACTGAACTGAGTCAGCAAGGTGACATAATCTTGTCTAGATTCATTTAAAAGGACCGTGGAGCAATAGATCCTTTAGATAATGGCGTGTATTAATGATATGTTCTGCTTAAAAACTTTTAAAAAAGATATTTCTCTCCTCACAGAGAGGTGACTTTTTGACAGCTATCTCTTATGAGCTAGAAAAACTCTATTCCACCTTTCATAACAAGTTTTCTTTGGGGATAAACATGCCTACATTTCCAGTGGTGGACCATTTAGCTATAGCTAAGGTGGATAACTATAGGCACCATAATTTTTGAATATTCAAATTTAAAACTTAGTTTTCTTTTATCTTCCCTGTGCCTCTTTAGGAATTCATATCTGTGAACAGCTGAGTGAGATTTACTTGCACAGGCACTCACAGAACGTGAATCTCAAGTACAGAAGCTTAAAGATTTGCACTCTAATTGCTACACTTCTTTTTTTTAAAACTTAGGGCAAAGCTTGGCTCAGCAGACCGTCAGAATTTTTCAGTCTCCTTCCAGAGGCAAGTTAATAATCCATCCAGAGACCTGATTACAATCTTTACATGGAATTACTTTATGTCAGTAAGGATTGTGCAATGCTAAAGGCAACGCACTCTGTATAATTTACAGAGAACATGTTACAGTTTCTAAATCCCTTTGTCAGAATCCAAAATACCTTGTGCCTTGTGCAGAAAACTTTGCAAGACAGACATTTCAGCGTGGTTAATGCCCTTGAGTTCTGCTGAGTATTTTCTATATAGTTTATACACAGGAGGCCTTCAGGGGTTCTTCATTTGCTGAGATAAATATTTGCAAGGAGGTAATTAAATCTACCTTTCTTCAAGAAGATGTTGTTTAATTGCCATAGTAATGATATATTTCTATATAGTTTTTTTAATAATGGCAGAAATGTTTCAGTATAAGGCAGTATCATCAATAACAAAAAATCACATAATCAAGGTATCATAGAACCATAGAACCATAGAATTATAGAATAATTTGGATTGGAAGGGACCTTTAAAGATCATCTAGTCCAATCCCCCTGCAATAAGCAGGGACATCTTCAACGAGATCTGCTTGCTTAGAGCCCCGTCCAACCTGACCCAGGGATTGGGCATCTACCACCTCTCTGGGCAACCTGTGCCAGTGTTTCACGACCCTTCTCGTGAAAAATGTCTTCCTTATCTCTAGTTGAAATCTGCCCTCTTTTAATTTAAAACCATTACACCTTGTCCTATTGCTACAGGCCCTGCTAAAAAATCTGTCCTCATCTTTCTTAGAAGCCCCCTTTACATACTGAAAGGCTGCAAGAAGGTCTCCCTGGAGCCTTCTCTCCTCCAGGCTGAACAACCCCAACTCTCTCAGCCTGGCCTCGTAGGAGAGGTGTTCCACCCCTCTGATCATTTTGGTGGCCCTCCTGAGGACCGTCTCCAACAGGTCCATGTCTTTCCTGTGCTGAGGGCTCCAGAGTTGGATGCAGGACTCCAGGTGGGGTCTCACCAGAGCGGAGTAGAGGGGCAGAATCCCCTTCCTTGGCCTGCTGGCCACGCTGCTTTGGATGCAGCCCAGGACATGGTTGGCCTTCTGGGCTGCAAGTGCGCTTTACCGTCTCATGTCCAGCTTTTCATCCACCAGCACTCCCAAGTCCTTCTCGGCAAGGCTGCTCTCAATCCCTTCATCCCCCAGCCTGTCCTGATACCGGGGGTTGCCCTGACCCAGGTGCAGGACCCTGCACTTGTCCTTGTTGAACCTCATGAGGTTCACACAGGTCCATTCCTTGAGTTTGTCCAGGTCCCTCTGGATGGCACCCTGTCCCTCAGATGTGTCAACCACACCACTCACCTTGGTGTCATCTGCAAATTTGCTGAGGGTGCACTCAATCCCACTGTCTATGTCATTGATGAAGACATTCAAAAAAAATACTGGTCCTAACACCCACAACTGAGGGACACCACTCATCACTGATCTCCATCTGAACTTTGAGCCACTGACCACTACCCTCTGGATGCGACCATGCAACCAATTCCTCATCCATTGAACAGTCCACCCACAAAATCCACATATCTTCAATTTAGAGAGAAGGATGTTGTGGGGGACCATGTCAACGGCTTTACAGAAGTCCAGATAGACAACATCCATAGCTCTTCCTTTGTCCATTGATGTTGTCACTTCATCATAGAAGGACACTAGGTTGGTTAGGCAGGACTTGCCCTTGGTGAAGCCATGCTGGCTGTCTCAAAGCACCTCCCTGTCCTCCATGTGCCTTAGCATAGATTCCAGGAAGGTCTGTTCCATGATCTTCCGAGACACAGAGGTGAGGATGACAGGTCAGTAGTTCCCAGGGTCCTCCTTGCTACCTTTTTAAAAATGGGTGCAATATTTCCCTTTTTCCAGTCTCCAGGAACTTTACCTGACTGCCAGGACTCTTCAAATATCACAGAGAGTGACTTGGCAACTGCATCAGCCAATTCCCTCAGGACCCTGGGCTGCATATCGTCAGGTCCTATAGACTTGTGTATGTTCACGTTCCTCAGGTGGTCTCAAACCTGATCTTCTCTTACACTGGGAAGGACTTGGCGCTTCCAGTCCCCATCTTGCAGGCCATCCAGTCAAGTGGTGTGTGAAGAGACACTGCCAGTGAAGACTGAGGCAAAGAAGGCTACCTTGTTGACTACCTCAGCCTTCTCTTTATCCTTTGTTACCAGTCTGCCAGTCTTGCTCATCAAGGGGATACACTGTCTTTGACCTTCCTTTTCTGGATGACATAGCTGTAGAAGCCCTTATTATTATTCCTTTCATCCCTTGCCAACTTCAGCTCCAGCTGTGCCTTGGCCTTCCTGACCTCATCTCTACACAACTGGGCAGCGTCCCTATAGCCTTCCCACGATACCTCTCCCTGCTTCCACTACCTGTGCATTTCCTTCTTGCCCTTTAGTTTGACAAGCAGGTCTCCACTCAGCCATGCTGGTCTCTTTCCTTCCTTTCCTGATTTTTTACACCTGGGGATCGAGAGCTCTTACGCTCTATGGAAGGCATCCTTCAAGGTCTGCCAGCTCTGTTCTGCTGCCTTGTCCCTGAGAGCAGTTTCCCAGGGGGTTCCTATTGACTAACTTGAAGAGCTGGAAGTTTGCTTTGTTCAAATCCAGGGTCCTGACTTTATTCTTTGCTTGCCCCATACCCCTCAGGACTGTGAACTCCACCAGTGCATGATCACTGCAGCCCAGGCTGCCTCCAGTCTTGATCTCACCGATTAGCTCCCATGTGCTGGTGACCAACAGGTCCAGTATGGCATCCCCTCTGGTAGGGCTGTCTATTACCTGGCACAGGAAGCCATCCTCCATGCACCCCAGGGGTCTCCCCATGTAAATCTTCACTCAGCTTTTGAAAAGTCCTTTGGGGATAGTGGGGCTGAACATAGAAAGCTTTACGGCAAGGTGAAGTGTTCCTGCTGTATCTGCATATCTACGTACTGCTTAGTTGTGAAGCAGTAAAAAAAAGTAAAAATAGGATAAACTCCATGTAATGTAAAATGGACCTTGAAACCAGTGCAAGAAATTGAAATGAAAAAATACCCATTCTGTTTCCTCCTGTTCCGGATGCAGGTGGCAAGGTGGTGGTGGGGACTGCAGGGCAGCCTCTGTGAGGAGAGGCCGGGCCTGCCCCACGCCAGATGCCGCCGGTTCCAGCCGGCTCCAACGGACCTCCTGCGGGCATAGCTGAGCCCCTCAGCCAAGATGGTGGCGCCGCTGGGAAAGCATATTTAAGAAAGGGCAGAAAATGATGGACAGGGAGGAGGGAAAAAACAGAGTGAGAAACAGCAGTATGAACACTGAGGTCAGAGAAAGGAGCAGGAGCAGGAGCAGGGTCTCCACAGCGAAGCAGACATCCACTGCAGCCCGTGGAGGACCCACACTGGAGCAGGGGATAAGTGTGAGGAGAAGGAGCGGCACAGAGGAGCTGTTATGGACTGACCAGAGCTTCCACTTCCCCATCACCTGGTGCTGCTTGTGGCAGGGGAGGAGAGGAGTCAGGAGGGGAGGAGTGAAGCTGAACATGGGAAAGGTGGAGGAGAGGTATAGTTTTAATGTTCGTCTTTTTGTTTCCTAGTACCCAAATTATTAATTAAATATCTATTTAATAGTATCATATATTAAATATTTATTAAAAATTAAATAGCAATATAATAATAGTAATTACAATTAATTTTCTTCAACTTGTGTCTGTTTTGCCCACTGAATTTAACTTTGAAAAGACAGTTCACAATTCAGATGTTTAGATTCCATACAGTCACATACTGAGATTGTTAGTTCCTGTTTGATTTAAGAGCAAAGCCATATCTTCAAGAAAGACCTATGACCCTGATTTAAAAGGTGAACACAGCATCTCTGACGCCATTTGATGATTAAACACCTTCATTACTATAACCATTTGCAATATAAATAGCAAACAAGTCCTTGATACTCTCTCCTCTAATGCCTACAAGAATTTGAAAAATAAACAAGCATGGATTCTGGGGCTGGCCCACTTGGAAAGAGGAAAAATCATTCCCTGTTCCCACAAAATAAAAAATTCACGGTCACCAAATATCAGTTTCAGGAAAAATAAGCTTCATTCATGCTATTATATTTTTCTATACCTATGCTGCTTTAATAATCAATTTGTCAAATAGTAGTTATCCTTAGTCAAGATGAAATCAAGCCCAAAATTCATTACATGAAATTTTGGCTAATGGTGGTGTTGGCAGTCATGTACTAAGAGTAGATAGTGACTATTAATACTTGGTCTGAATGATCCAGACAGGTAGAAGCGCAAGCTGGCAATACTTTATCAAAATCACTTTGCAACGAAGTCTGCATGGTATTATTAGCTCTTCACTTGGTGTCACATTAAAAAAAAATCTGGGTAGTACAAGTATCCAATCAAAAAATCATTGTTCAGGAAATGTAGCCATTACACTGTACTTGTTGTTGAGTATTAGTATGTTTTAAACAAGGTTAAGTGGTACTGAGTTTGGAATTTCTTTACAATGAGCACTAAATATCTACCAGGATAGGAAAGAATGGTAGATAAGAAAAAATTAAGGCCAGCATCTCTAACAATTGTAAAAGGTGATACTATACTAAGCATAAATATATAATTATCTATAAACTGACACAATCATGAAAAAAATTAGTAGCAAGGAAGATTCTTTTCAATTCTATCCCCTCTTCTTTTTTCTACTTCATATTATTTTAAAAAACAGTACTTAGAGGTATATACTCCCTTTGTTCATCTATTCTATTTTAACCTGTGACAACAGAATTTGGTAAAACTGAGTAGCCTAGACAAAAGCATCAAAGGATAGGCTAAGACTAGTTTTACTGTTTTCAGAGGTGACAACAGATGTCTTACGATGAAGCAATGACTTAATGGAGAAAAAGTTGAAAAACTGAGAGTTAAAAAAACCTATTCTTTCCTCCCCACCCCCCCCAGCACCATCTACTTCATCAATAAAACACCAAAATGTTGAGATGATATTCTGTATGGTAATGATTTGACAAGTGGGACCTGTTCTCCATTCCAGAAGGCCCCAAATAATGGTGTTTCTAATTACGTCTGTAGCAAAGTGTATTACACAAACTTTACACTTCTTACAGCTCTGTAAAGTACTGTGAATTTCACAGAGAAATACCTCACAGGAGACTTTTGCAGGTAGCTTCAAGGTAAGCTCTTGCTTCAGTCTGAAATAGCTCAGATCCTTCTTAGTGTTTGCCTTCAATGACACCACATTAGTGTTAAGGAAGCATAAAATACTACATGGTGAGTCTTTTAACCAGCGCTATTTGTGTGAGAGTAGACGTGTAATGGCAAGCTAATGATTCTGATGTGTCTGTATGTTTAAGAAACCAAACTGAGCTTTATATTTAGGCTCTGTATTTAGTCACCAGCTATCTCAGGCTTAGTCGCAATTGTTCTGTGATAATTTGTATTCTCCTAGAGCCTCTGGTCTTCACTTGGGAGTTGGCAGCAGTATTTCTGTAAGCACTGTATGCTGATGTGGCAACAGGTGATGGCTCTTGTCTGAAGAGGTTTCTTGTTTAAGGAGAGACTGTTCTGTTCTGTTGACAATGAATAATGGCATATGGGAGACAAAAGGGAACATTGCTTTCTCAGGCTGAGTGTTAGCTGAGATTTTAATTGTTTTCTTGTCTTCTGTGTTATCAATTAGAGTGTTGCTTTCTCTGCTCCAGGGTTCAACAGACTATATGTTTTATTGAGAAGCCTGACATTCCCCAGAAAGAAATACATAATCGGATGCTTAAAAACAGCACGAAAGAATATTTTGAACTTCTAGTCTGAGATAGTGAGTAACAGCAGCTTTCATGCCCATAGTGGGTCTCAGTAACCTTCCTAATTGCCTACCACCTTAGTGAAACAATGAGGTGTAATTACAAGTGTTATATACCATTTCAAAATAACACAGATTAATTAGATTGCACCATACATTTATTGCTACTTTCATATTTACTCTGTCAGGAATTCTTGGCACTACTTTCTATTTAGTATGATTTGCGTTTGTATTTCACAGAATCGGAGAACCATTAAGGTTGGAAAAGATCTTTAAG